>NC_137647.1:22670679-22725679 GCF_963383615.2 Lipophrys pholis | reverse complement strand
TGTAGTGTCGCGTGTGTGTACAGTCCGTGTGTGTGTAGTGTAGCATGTTTGTACAGTCAGTGTGTGTGTCGTGTAGCGTGTGTGTACAGTCAGTGTGTGTGTGTAGTGTAGCGTGTGTGTACAGTCAGTGTGTGTGTCGTGTAGCGTGTGTGTGCAGTCAGTGTGTGTGTAGTGTCGCGTGTGTGTACAGTCAGTGTGTGTGTCGTGTAGCGTGTGTGTACAGTCAGTGTGTGTGTGTAGTGTAGCGTGTGTGTACAGTCAGTGTGTGTGTCGTGTAGCGTGTGTGTGCAGTCAGTGTGTGTGTAGTGTCGCGTGTGTGTACAGTCAGTGTGAGTGTCGTGTAGCGTGTGTGTACAGTCAGTGTGTGTGTAGTGTAGCGTGTTTGTACAGTCAGTGTGTGTGTCGTGTAGCGTGTGTGTACAGTCAGTGTGTGTGTGTAGTGTAGCGTGTGTGTACAGTCAGTGTGTGTGTCGTGTAGCGTGTGTGTGCAGTCAGTGTGTGTGTCGTGTAGCGTGTGTGTACAGTCAGTGTGTGTGTAGTGTAGCGTGTTTGTACAATCAGTGTGTGTGTCGTGTAGCGCGTGTGTACAGTCAGTGTGTGTGTGTCGTGTAGCGTGTGTGTGCAGTCAGTGTGTGTGTAGTGTCGCGTGTGTGTGCAGTCAGTGTGTGTGTAGTGTCGCGTGTGTGTACAGTCAGTGTGTGTGTAGTGTAGCGTGTTTGTACAGTCAGTGTGTGTGTCGTGTAGCGTGTAGCGTGTGTGTACAGTCAGTGAGTGTGTGTAGTGTAGCGTGTGTGTACAGTCAGTGTGTGTGTAGTGTAGCGTGTGTGTGCAGTCAGTGTGTTTGGGTGTGTAGTGTGCTGGGTCCTCTCTGCAGGGCAACGCTCGTTGCTGATTGGTACTCGGTTCACTGAACAACTCAATTATTTCTCCTCATCCACGTCACACCATGACACATCAAACAGCAGGCCTATTAACACACACACACACACACACACACACACACACACACACACACACACACACACACACACACACACACACACACACACACACACACACACACACACACACACACTGGGAGGAAACCCTTGGATGCAGAGGGAGAACATGCAGACCATGAACACATGAGGGTTCAACACCTTGTTTCTTGTCTTGTTTTTCTGTAATTGTCGACTTTTAGTGACCAAGAACTCTTTTCTGAATCGAACCAGTGAAATATACTCATGTTGCAAACGCCACACAGATCGAATGAGAATCCTCTTTGAGTTCCTCTCTGGAGTTGAGCTTTTGATTCGTCACATGAATGTGAAAGTTGTTTTTAGCTGCATCAATGTTTGCTTGTTTGGCTCCGGTCAGCGGGTCAGACAGGAGGAAGGAGAGGAAGATGAGGGGGGGAGCTGAGGGACCCCTGAGGAGGAGGACAGGATGGATGGATGACTGGATCACACGCCATGGAGGCGAGGGAGTAACGTGTGTGTGTGTGTGTGTGTGTGTGTGTGTGTGTGTGTGTGTGTGTGTGTGTGTGTGTGTGTGTGTGTGTGTGTGTGTGTGTGTGTGTGTGTGTGTGTGTGTGTGTGTGTGTGTGTGTGTGTGTGTGTGCATCCTCAACAATTTTTATGTCTTGGAATGGAGACTCTACCACACCCAGTCACATGCTGATGCATCCTCAAGGATTTTCCTGAAGACATAGAAGACACTCTGTGTGTGTGTGTGTGTGTGTGTGTGTTAGCATGTTGTCACTCGCTCGTCACAATAGAAGAACTTATGTTAGAGTTATGTCCAAGTTGCATGATATGAGTTTTGTGTTTTGTTGTTTTACTTTGAAAAGCACTTTTCCTCAGTTTTGCTATAAAGATCTCCATTCAAAGAAAAATAGAAAAAGACATTGTAAAATACCAAAGAAAGCTTATAAAACAGCAGTACTGTGACTTGTTACTGCCTTGTATATATACTTTTTGCACTATTTGACACTTTACATAATCACTCTAATTTACATTGATAATAATAATAATAATAATAATAATAACAACAATAATAATAATTTTAATTAATATCATTATTAATATTAATATCAATATTAATATTAATATGATCAATTAAGTTATATTATTATACACATTATACTGTGCACAATTGTTTGTGACAAATAAAGAAGTTGAGTGTAAAGTCACCATCAGTATTCCCTGCAGCTTTGTTATTTGCTGTAGTTCTAGTTGGAGTGTTCTCTTCCCGTTCAGACGTGGAGTTTGCAGGTTCTTCCTGTCTGTGTGCTTGTTTTTCCTCCCACAGTCTGAAAACCTGTGTGCGAGGTGAGCTGGTGACCGTAAATATCTTGTGTTTGTGAATGTGAGTGTGAACGTGAGTGAGTCTTTCAACGCTCCCCGAGGTTCTTTAGCACCTCCGACTCCCCTGAGTAACCAACATGGCGGTACTGAGGTACTCCCAGTCCGTATTCTGGTTTTAATAACATCTAATTCGTCCTCTGTCCATACAAATGTCGGGTTCTCTCCATTGTGTTCATGTTCACGGCGTATTGTATGGACAGAGGACGAATTACAAAAATTACAAAAACACCGCCACCTTGTGGCCTGGCATACTAACTACATCGTTGTTTGTGTTTCCGCTGCTGCAGCGTAAACGCAACACTTTGTTAAAATACGGATGAGGTGTTGTCTCGTGAAACGTGAAACGAGAATATGTCTCATTGCTCTTTGCATTCACTCACTCATTCACACTCACGCCCATCCCATCCTCACGTGGTGACGTTCCCACAACTTATCCAAATACGTTCTTCTGGTGATTGTAAAGAACCAGATCGACTTTTTTTTATTTTATTTTTTTTTATTTCCTGACTATAAATATGGATTAATTCAGAAGTAGGAGGATTAAAATTCATCCTTGGTGAACACATGAGCTTCTTGTGGACTGCAGGTTCTTCTTAATTTATTTACCTTCTGTGTTTACAATCTGAGCACCTATAGCTGGACACTGTGGGTGAGTTGAACTGAAAAGTACAACGTGAGGATAGTAACTGGATAAAGAGGACAATGCTGAGCTGAGAGGTCAGTGGCCGACGCCAAACCTCCGGGGAGCTTCACTGGTTCATGGAGGTGGACTTCCTCTCGCCCGACCAGCTCCTCATGCTCTGATTTTCTCTCTGCTCAACGAGTTCCCACATCACTTTGACTGATGCCACGATAATAATGTGATACTTTAATGGCACCCTGAGGAGAAGAGAAAAGCCATTTCTGCCACGCCAGAGTGAGACGCGGCAGAAGAAGAAGAAGAAGAAGAAGAAGAAGAAGAAGCAGAGCCGAGGAGAAGACGGTGGAGCTGAGGGAAGGTGAGCAGAGGCAGACAGATGTGAACACTCGGCCCCGTGCTGCGCCACGTCACCGCCGTGTGTTTGTACGATTCTCACAGTGTGAAAAATGTCTGAGCAGGAGGAGAATTATCGTCACGGAAACGACCTTCCTGACACCTCAACTCTGACCTCTGCCGTGACCCCCGAGACGGGCGGGAGGCCTTCAGAGGATACGTCTGTTTCCCAGAAAGGCAGCTCCTGCCCAGCAGGAGCTAAGAATACTGACACACACACACACACACACACACACACACACACACACACACACACACACACACACACACACACACACACACACACACACACACACACACACACACACACACACACACACACACACACAGGAACTTCTCGGGGAACACATGTTGGAGTTGACAGCGCTGGAATCTTTTCCCAGTGCAGCATCTGCAGTTTTCAAGATAATTCTTCCTTTTCCCGTCAAATAAAATTCATTTGCAGCTACGATATATATTTAACCTATAAAACGAATAAAACACAGCTCATGTTTATATAGTTTCCTTATACCTACCAAAACTGAATGCTCATGTTGAATTTATTACCGTCGCCAATGCTAGTTGGGGCGAAGGTTGTGGTTTTGTCCATGAGTATTTTTTCCATATATTTATTGGTTTGTATGTATGTATTTTACCAATTTTTCGCAAAAACTACTAATCCCAATTGCATGAAATTTTCAGGGATGATTTGTTATCATCCAAGGACCAATCGATTAATATTTGGGACGTTACCGGCAAACCGTTTGCGAATGGATCCCAAAAAACAGAGAAGAAAATGTCCCATACAAAGCGGATGAGAGGCACCTCATGGAGATCATTGTCTGTTGCCATGGAGACGCTCCCTGCTCAGCGTTTCACACAGTGATGTTGCTACCTGACATACCAAGTTAGCATCGATATGAGCTAACGGCTATCATGCCAGCGATGCTAACTCGATTCCGCAAACAAATGTGGCGTTGGCGAAAGTCTGTGCTCTACCGAGTGTAGCTCTATTCATTTATTTATTTATTGGTTTGTATGTATGTATGTATGTATGTATGTATGTATGTATGTATGTATGTATGTATGTATGTATGTATGTATGTATGTATGTACATTATCAACTTTTTGCAAAAACTACTGACCCGAATTGCATGAAATCTTCAGGGATGATTTGTTATCATCATTTAAGGACAAATCCATCAGACTTTGTGATCAATCAGCTCCTCGAGAGATGAGATATTTCCTCCGTTATGGAAACACTGGAGCTCCGCGGTGAGCAGCAAGGAAGCTGCCGTTAGCCGCCTGTTAGCACAATGCTAACTCTGCTCCGTATCACATCTAATATCTCGGTTTGGAAAGCATCCAGGTTCACCAGTGTGAGCACATTGGCTCAGGTAATGGTTTATCTGTGTGCCGCCTCTCAGTGTTTGTCACAGTGATGTTGCTCCCTGACAAGCTAGTTAGCTAACTGGGTTCCACAATCAGGATGTGGTGTTGGCGAAGGAAGGTGCTCTACCGAGTGCCCATTGTAGTCTATTACAGTTTTTAACTATTTAACAGGTTCAACAATTTTACTTGATGCACCCTAGTGAGTATTTCTTAGCAACCAACCTAGTTTTATCTGTTTTTACTGTTGATCTATTTTTGTTGTTTTATACTTTGTAGTCTTATGGCGATTCAGTCCTTTAGCTAATTTGAACAATTTCAGACAATGTTCGTTTCTAACTCAAGATTTAATTCACAAACTTTGTTGAAGCAGGTTAAAGGACAGGAAGTGAATTTAATCTCATTTCATTTGAGACACAAGCTATAATCTGTAGAACAATACTTTATTAATAAAAAATAAACAACCCCCTGCAGCAACTCACAGCAATCAAACGACACAAGGAAAACAACGAGCAGAAGCGGGTTTAGGAACAAGTACAAAGAATGGCTGGATAAGATCTCAGGGGTATGACGACATGCGAGGAGGATTCAGGTTTCGTCCAATGAAAACAGAAAGAACAACTGGACAGAGGAGGTTTGGTGGTTTATTTTAAATGCAGATCACATGTGAGTTAGAGACATCAAAGTCAGAATGGACATTAAGCTTTAATAACTTATATTTTGTATTTGTACTATGTTGTAGTGAGTAAAGATGTGAAATGATGAGCACATTGGTAGATCATTCCAGTGTGTGTGTGTGTGTGTGTGTGTGTGTGTGCACGTGCGCGTGCGCGCGTATGTGCATGTGCTAAATATCCAGTATCACTTTGAACATCTCCAAAAGCATTGTTTAGCACCGAGCTGTGTGTGACCTGCAGCTGTGCGGCCACATGTGACTCTATAGCTCCTCTGTAGTGACTATAGCTCCTATAGTGGCTCTATAGTTTCTCTGTAGTGACTATAGCTCCTCGAGTGGCTCTGTAGCTTCTCTAGTGGCTCTATGGCTCCTCTGTAGTGACTATAGCTCCTCTTGTGGCTCTATAGCTTCTCTAGCGTCTCTATGGCTCCTCTGTGGTGATTATAGCTCCTCTAGTGGCTCTATAGCTCCTCTGTAGTGACTATAGCTCCTCTAGTGGCTCTGTACCTCCTCTGTAGTGACTATAGCTCCTCTTGTGGCTCTATGGCTCCTCTGTGGTGATTATAGCTCCTCTAGTGGCTCTATAGCTCCTCTGTAGTGACTATAGCTCCTCTTGTGGCTCTATAGCTCCTTTGAAGTGACTATAGCTCCTCTAGTGGCTCTGTAGCTCCTCTGTAGTGACAATAGCTCCTCGTTTGCTTTGTCGCTTCTCTAGTGGCTCTATGGCTCCTCTGTAGTGACTATAGCTCCTCTAGTGGCTCTATAGTTCCTCTAGTGTCTCTATGGCTTCTTTGTAATGACTATAGCTCCTCTTGTGGCTATATAGCTCCTCTGTAGTGACTATATCTCCTCTAGAGGCTCTATAGCTCCTCTAGAGGCTCTATTGCTCCTCTGTCGTGACTATAGCTCCTCTAGTGCCAATATAGCTCCTCTGTAGGGACTTTAGCTCCTCTAGTGGCTTTATAGCTCATCTAGTGGCTCTATAGCTTCTCTTTAGTGACGATAGCTCCTCGAGAAGCTCTATGGCTCCTCTGTAGTGACTATATCTCCTCTAGAGGCTCTATAGCCCCTCTAGAGGCTCTATTGCTCCTCTATCATGACTATAGCTCCTCTAGTGGCTTTATAGCTCCTCTAGTGGCTCTATAGCTTCTCTTTAGTGATGATAGCTCCTCTAGAAGCTCTATGTTTCCTCTGTAGTGACTATAGCTCTTCTAGAGGCTCTACAGCTCCTCCAGTGGCTCTACAACTCATCTGTACTGGCAGTCTGATTATCTGGGTTTTTTCTGGCTGGACGTTTGCGGGACGACCATCTTTATTTGTGTTCAGGTGCTCTGGCAGCCTCACGTGCAGGAGCGGCTCCGCAGCTCATTTGAACCACGACTTCACAATGACTTCACAATGACTTCACAATGACTTCACAATGACTTCACAATGACTTCACAGCCTTTTTCCTGGAGCGTGGTTTTTACTGCTAATTAGCTAATATTAGCATGGTAATGCATGACAATTGGATTGATACTTTATGCTATGCTGCTAAGTAGCATTAGCATTTAATACACCCTCAGTCTCTTTGTTGTCGCTGGAAAATCGGACTGCGTTTGTTCGATATAGGAAGATGTAAAAACGAAAAGGTGTAGAGAGAGAGAGAGAGAGAGAGAGAGAGAGAGAGAGAGAGAGAGAGAGAGAGAGAGAGAGAGAGAGAGAGAGAGAGGAGGACGTGAAACAAGGAGCTAATTGGATGGAGGATGTGGGAGGAGGGGGAGGAGAAGGACAGGGAGAGGAGAGGAACAGACTGTTTGAAAGAAACAATTTGATTCAATTTTCCACTCAATAAAATACAACCATCAGCTCGGAATACACACACACACACACACACACACACACACACACACACACACACACACACACACACACACACACACACACACACACACACACACACACACACACACACACACACACACACACACACACACACACACACACACACACACACACACACACACACACAGAGTCTGTCTCCAGAGTGGTGTTTTAATTGAAGCAGGTTACGGTCGTGTCTCGATGAAATTGGAAAAATTAATCAGCTGGAAAACGGTGTGTTTTCTTCCCCCCGGCCTTCCAGCCATCAGCCGCTCTGCGCTCTCTCCATCAGTCTGATATGAGATGGCTGGCAAATTAATTCGTGGGATCTAGCTCGGTGTGATGGTTTGTTTGGTGTGTGTGTATGTGTGTGTGTGTGTGTGTGTGTGTGTGTGTGTGTGTGTGTGTGTGTGTGTGTGTGTGTGTGTGTGTGTGTGTGTGTGTGTGTGTGTGTGTGTGTGTGTGTGTGTGAAGCCAGGTGTGCTGCAGGTATGCCGTACGCTCTGATCCTGAGGATCCTCTCGCAGCCTCTTTCAGCTCCTCCATGTGTGAACTCATTATGGCGATGATGACTGACACCTTCATCAACCAGCTTGTTAGTGTGTCATGTGACCGTGGTGGGAAAGTGTGTGATGACGCTCAAGGAAGCATGACTTAGTTTAAGTTATTAAAGACAATCCTGTGGTCAGAACGGTGAATTTTACTCTTGTGTTGGATTTAATGAGCCAATGAGGATTTTCACAGCTCGGGGAGCCCAAATAGAACACATAAACACTGAATATGAGACGAAAAGTACTTGTGAAATTATCTGTCCATGAAGCAAATGAACTTGAAATAAGCTTTTTAAATCTACTTTTAAGATTATACTGCAAAATCAAGGACTAAAAATAAGCAAATAACTATTTATTCTATATTTTTTTTCCACAGACTTGAATATTCACATTAAAATCTATCAAAAAAGTTTTAATAAATTATGCACCAGTTTTTCCTCAAATTCTTTTGTTCTTTTTCTTTAATTTCAAAATCACAATCATCTCTAAAATGCAATTTCTTTGAGGAGTAAGGCATGGTGGGGAGAATGCTCAATACGCCACCCCAAGAAAAAACAAAGTCGACCCTCAAAGTGTGTGTACTGGCTGAATATTGATCCGTTTAAAGTACTAGTAGTGAAGTTCATGTCCAAAACACAGTGCTGATTCTTCTCATAGCTCATGTGGTTGTTTTCACATCAGTTCTCTAGTCGTAGATAATGGTGTGGTTTTCAGTCAAAGTTAAATAGATTACTTACTGAAGTTCTTCCTCCTGCAGGTTGGTTTGACTCCAACCAAAACAAAATGAAACATTTCATTTGTCTATTCTAAGCATGTTGATCAATTCAGCCTGAATTATTTTAAACCATAATGACAAAATAACAGTCTCATTGCACAAAGAACTAAATAATACATTTCTGGGGGTAAAATAGAGGATTAACAAAGCATATTTATGTCAGTTTTTTTACCCAAACTAATGTTGTAAACATTAAACAAGGTTTGAATAACAGTTTATTGTGTGTGAATTAGCGCTCCTTTGTGTGTGTCGAGCCACTTGTCAGAGAACAAAGTCCTCTAATATTCTGATAAAACAAATGAACAGATCTTACACTTTAAACAAAACCTCTAAAAAACTATGAAAATACCCCCAGACATTCTGGGCAAGCTGTGAAAAGTGGACATGTCAGAGCAGAAGAGGTCATCTGGGTACATGTAAATAATATAATCAATGATTCATAGAAGGCCACATTTACATAAACCTTTTTTTTTTTTTTTTTAAATTGATATATATATTACATTTAAAAAAGAAATCTTAATTTACATGGACCTTATATAGGCCTGGTTCAGAGCTGCTATGAGCATGCGAAACCTGTAGGGGGCAGTGTAACGAGAAGCATGAAGCCATGATAGCCAATCAGAATCCTGGAAAAAACAGACGTCACGAATTGTGACGTAAACCTCCACCTACCCCCCTTTAGATGCAAACAGAGTTTTTCTAAATCGCCACTGTGGCCGGAGTTTTCAGGAATCATCATTTCAAGAGCCTCGGT
The DNA here is from genome assembly GCF_963383615.2 of Lipophrys pholis. Classification (NCBI taxonomy): domain Eukaryota; kingdom Metazoa; phylum Chordata; class Actinopteri; order Blenniiformes; family Blenniidae; genus Lipophrys; species Lipophrys pholis. Next base: position 22,716,314 of record NC_137647.1, on the reverse strand, counting down.
CTTAAAATACCCGGTTACGTGTAAACGTGGCCTAATTCTCTTCATATTTGGAGGCTGTGGCTCTGACTCAAAGACGGCATGCAGATCTGGAGCTGTCAGCTGAGGATGAGGAGGAGTTCACTCAGGAGAATGGACGGGATGAAGAGTGAGGACATTAGAGGAGCAGCTCATGATGGACAGACCAGAGGGAGAAGAAGCGGATTAGCAGGGTTGCATGAGAGAAGAAGAAGAAGAAGAAGAAGAAGAAGAAGAAGAAGAAGAAGAAGAAGAAGAAGAAGAAGAAGAAGAAGAAGAAGAAGATCCATAATCTTTAAAAAGTTTTTAAAGTGAGAAACAGCCCAACACTAACCTTTCCTATCAGTTACAACAGTAGAGATGAGTACGTATTTGTTCCACGTGATGAAATCAGAGCTGTGTTCGCTTCCAACGTCTTTTATTTCAACATGAACACTGAGGCTTTTCCACTTTTCAACCACATGAGTCGGATTAGATCCATTGAATTTAAAAAAACAAGTAAAACAAAAGTTAATAGAAATGGGTTTTTAGAAGAGATTTAAAAGAAATCACTGATTCTACAAGCTGATTGGGCAGGTCGTTCCAAAGTGGAGGGGTCCTGGTGGAGAAGAACGGTCACTCTTAGATTCAAGTTTTTGGGATGACCAGAAGGGATCCACACGAGGATCTAAGGCTGCGGACAGGCTCGTATAGGATCAGCAGGTCAGCAATGTAACTGGGGGCGAGACCGCGACACGCTTAAAAATGTTAAAATCAATTCTAAGATGGACAGCGAGCCAGTGGAGGGGAGCCAGGAGAGGCGTGACGTGTTGTCGTCTGTTAAAACCAGTAAGGAGCCTCGCTGCTGGACAAGTTGGAGGCGATAGAGGAGCTTTGAGACGAGCCCAGATAAAAGCTGGTGAAGATGAGAGAATGAAGCAGAACTGAATAGTGTCAAGAGGATTCACGGCCTTTTACAGAAATACAGACAGAAAAACAACAAATTTTAATCAATAAATCATGAAACATCTGCACATTTGGTCCAGTTTATTAATTACAATGACAAATGAATAGCCCACTATGGCTTCGTCTTTTAATTTAGTTTTTTTTCAAAAGTTTCTGACACTTTTGACACGATTGATGAAGTTAGTCATTTTCCACATTTAAGTATTTCAGTTATTGTCGGATAAAGTCTTATACAGGAGAACCTCTGGCGAGGCGACCCAGTAACAGCAGACACGGTACTGAGAGCACGGACAGGTTTTAACTGTCAACACGCCGAAATGAGCGGACAACCTGCCAAACCCGACAGCGGACTGGTTGTCCTGGAAAGTTTCAAGGCGAGCTGAAACTTCAACGGTCAGAATACTACAAGTTTCAACGTCTGTTTTCCTGATGTCCGCCATCTTGGATTTGCCTGACTGGCCGCCAACAAGTGCGTGCCAGGAGCGATTATATATATATAATTTGTCCTCGGGACCTCTGAAGACTGGACTCCTGTTTAATTTTCTGTCCCTACATCACAGGTTTTATATATATATATATATATATATATATATATATATATAATTTTTTTTAACCTTTATTATGTACATTTGTTTTTTGTTTTTATTTTGTATACATTTCTTTATTTGTTCATTAATGTGCTTTTTAATAAAGATATGTTTCTTTCATAACATATTTGGTGTTTGGTTCATTTAATATCAACTGGTCCTATAATTTGTCCTCGGGACCTCTGAAGACTGGACTCCTGTTTAATTTTCTGTCCCTACATCACAGGTTTTACTTTATATCTTAAGGTTTGATTGATCCACACATGAGAAATGGACACAGACATTTGACAAAGTCAACGCATGAAAAATGATTTTTCTTCTGGTGAAATATCGGCAATGTTCGCGCCGAGTAACCAAAGTTTAACACTACTAAAGTTTTGTAGAAGTACTTTAACCGTTCTACTGCGTCAGGTCATCAGGTAAAACGCTCTGATTGTAAGACATCCGGTGAATCTGCTTCAGGACCAGACAGGTGAGACCTCACTTCACCCAGATGGACGCGATAACGCCGCTCCACACGACGTGGCGAGGGGGGAGACAGACCGTCCCCCCTCGGGGCTGCAGGGGGATGACTGATCGTCCAATCAGTGGACGTATTGCTGTCTATGGAACATTACTCCAGCCAATTGAGCATCACTTTATATTAATATGGCCATCAGTCTGCCTGGTTACAAATAACCTGCATGAATAACAACAGGAGGAGGAATCTGCTCCAAGTGGGACAATAAAGACAATAAGTGATGTGAAACATTACAAAGCTCATATCAACAGCTGTAATCATGTCCGGACTTCCTTCACCTCGCAAATCAATTAAACCTCCAGTTATTTCTGCAGAGGGTCACGGAGCCGGTTCCTGCCGACTAAACACCGGCCGGACGGCCGAGCTCACAAGATGGAAGAAGCAGCATGTGACGTTGACGGAGTCCCGTCGGTCTTGTACCTGGTTTATCTTCAGTCCAGCCCAGAGACCAAAACCTCAAGTTCACTGCACAGACGTCAATGGACCAACTGGAAAGTAGCACATTTTATTTAGTGTAGTTGTACTTTTTATAAATCACTACTTTTACTTTTGTTTGAGTACGTTTTTATTGTAGTAGTGTACTACAAATTAAAATCTAAGTAAAACTCTAATTGATAAATTAAGGGATTAAGGGAGTTCAGCTCTGATGTGTACAGACGAGTATTAGGGCCACTGAAGGAAAATCTTTTTTTCTGAGATTAAAAAAACAAAAACAACCTCGTGCACTTAAAAAAAAAAGGAGAAAATTTAAGTCGAGGTTTATTTCTTTTTTTAATCCAAAGTGGAAACTTCCTTCTCTTGGTCCATCGTCATGCCAACGCGTGTGACTGCTTCTACAAAATGAATTGCAGACAGTTAATGAAGTTGTGAAAGTACTACTACAACCTTATATAGTCAGATATACGTGATTTAATGTGATTATCTCAGCGTCCACGGACAAATGATGAGAGATGGACCAGAGGAGACGGACGTCTCCAGTTTGTATTAAAAAAAAAAAATAAACAGAAAAACTTTGATTATCAAGTGCATGAGGTTTATTCTTCAGTCGCCCTAATACTTTTCGTAGATGTGTCCTTCCTCCGACTCTGGACAATTTATTATTTGCCTAAATGGTCATCAACAAACTTCTCCTTCTGACTTCAGAGACACTCGACAATATCCAAGATATCTTGGATGCTTCTTTTTGTTTCAGACTCTGTTCCTGTTCTGACGAATGTTCTTACCAAGACCACAAGTCCAGAGACCAAAGAAAGCTCATCTAACTGGTGGTGGTGCTGGTGGTGGTGCTGGTGGTGGTGGTGGTGGTGTGTGTGGGGGGGGGGGGGGGGGGGGGGTAGAAGAAAACAAGAAGTTAAAAAGAGAGAAGGACAAAGTGAACAATAGTTAAAATACTATAAACACAAAAATGATCAGTCTTAGACTGTTAGTCTCAATTCCATCAACACTTTGTACTCACGTGTTCACACACCAATCCTCGGAAAAGACAAGAGACTGTCAACACCTGCGTGTGTGTGTGTGTGTGTGTGTGTGTGTGTGTGTGTGTGTGTGTGTGTGTGTGTGTGTTTGTTAAGAGCTGTGTTAACAGAGGAATAACCTCCATTGTGAGAGCGAGGCAGGAAATGGCAGAGACACTTTCAGATGTCTCGCAGTCTTCACCGACTGGCTGTTTGCCTTTTCTTTGCTTTGCTTTTCTTTTTTTTTTTTTTTAGAAGATGGTGCTTCTGCTGACAGACTGAAACAACCTGGAACAATAAGAACGGAGAAAAATAACAGAGTGAATAAGAAAAGCAGGAGTTTGGACATGACCTGCAGCATTAGATTGACTCCTCCGTCCCTCTGGGGTAAACCAACTTCTAACTCAATAACACGTTCTCATGTCATCAGAAGTAAAAATCTTCACGTAAACGGATCCATCTCTTCAGGAAGGAATGTCTCGGGGAACCAGAGACAACCAACCACGACACAGGAAGTACTTTGTGATATTCCTGGTGCACGTCAGTCTGATCTCTGTTCAGTCTTCATGTAAACGGGACAATCGGATCACTGAATCAGAAACGGTTCAAAGTGCGATCATGGAAATGCAGCTTAGTATGAACACAGTGTAAGAAGTGATGAATGGTCTTTTCTTTTTTTTTTTTTTTACTTTTCTCATATATGATTTCAGGAAAGTGTTTGACAATCCAGCTTCTGCTCTAGATTTTTTACTCTTTTTATGCCCTCTACTCTGGCTCCAGGTTGAATCGTAGTCAGGTTAGCATGGACCCAATCTTTTATTTGAAATTCATTTATATTACTTTTGTAGTTTAAGGAAGTTTTGATTGTGATCGAACCGTGTCTGTTGTCCTCATGTCCTCATGTCCTCATTCCCGCCCCTCTTCACCCGCGCAGACCTCAGTATTGAACAAGTTTATGTCGGTGACATGAAGGAACGAGAGTCTAAAGAACAGGCGGAGGTCCAACGACATGCCGGATGTTCGAGTCCTGAGCACACGAGGCCACGTTCACTCATACTCGGGTTTTTACAAAAATGGATATTTCCTTTCTACGTTTACAAAAACAAAACCTCCGTTGACACGGACCCACATACACACCTGGTTCAGAGCTGCTATGAGCGGCCAAACCTGTAGGGGGCGACGTAACGGGAAGCATGAAGCCGTGATAGCCAATCAGAATCCTGGGAAATACACAACGTCAAGAATCCCGCAGCTTGTTTCCTGTTTGTTTGTTTGGACCGATAAAGAAGCGGAGCTCCTCCTGAATGTATAATAGAATATAATGGAAAAGATGGAAACAAGCACGGCTTTATCATCACAGCAAAATGTAAAGACAGATGACGCTTCCGCCACATATTGTGACATAAATGTTTGTCTTCTGATGCAAACAGAGTTTTTCTAAATCTGCACTGTGGCAGGAGTTTTCAGGAACCCTGGTTTGTGTTTTATGTGTAAACGCAGAGAAATATCCTCAGTTTTTGTAAGTACTCGGGTACGTGTACACGTGGCCTGAGACAGCAGGGGAGGAGGGTATAAATAGGAGAAGACACAAGTGATGAGTGTGAGGTTAATGGGCACATGGAGGATTAGACAATTGTTCAATTAGACAGACACACAAACACACGTCACAAGCACACATCCACACCAAGCTGTGTTCACACTGCAGCGAAAATAGACCCAATTCAGATTCTTTTCTTCATGCGGCTGCTTTGTCATTAACGTGTGACTGACATCGCGGAATCGGTTCAGAGCTGTGCTCTTGTTTTTTCCTTATCCTCCTTCTTTCCCTAAGCATTTGGTCTACATTTTGTCGACTCATATTTAACAACCACTGGAAAACGGATCGACACGCTGACTCGTGTTGCCAGATATGCATGTATCCCCCGATTGGGAAGCCAAACTCTCTCACCGTTTAACTTTGTTTATTCTGTGATTTTGTGTGTTTGTGACGTGTTCTTTATCACGCATAAATTAGTTTCATGGTTTTAACAGGATTTCTACACAGGCTGAGATTTGGGCTGGTTTTTATAGAGGCGTGTGGTTTTTATGTCGTTTGGCCTGAAAACAGTGAGACACATCTGGCAACCCTGGTGCTGACCGGCGTGTCATCCATAGTGACAGTACGTCTGTCAGCGGCGTCTTCTGGACACATGGTGTCGGATCACGTTCACACGGCGGTCTGATAGCGGTCGTGTTTAAAATGCAACGCGAACGATCACGGAAAAAAACATTGGACTTGAGCATCAGGACCTGCAATGTGAACGGAACCCAAGACAACCAGAACCAATTAGGAATCATAATTCGTCCGTCCTCTTTCTGAATCTAAATACTTTCACACTAATGTTCCAATCAGCTGCTGTGATTTCAGTCCAGGGTTTCATCTCGTTCACACGTACGTGCTTAATGCTGCGACTGGATCACAGTTTGCTCATGTTTAGATAAATATTTATAATATTACAAAACATACTTTTAAAAATGATGTCGCGTCTTTTAATTTGAACATTTCTGAAATGTCCTGAATCATGTTGGATTTCTTAATCCTTCCAGCTTAATCCACACAAACAATGGATCAGTGGGTTGCAGGAATGCAAAATACGGAGTGAGAACCAGGCAAAATGTCTTTATTTTAATCAATAACCTTGTTGAACATGAACAAAATGGGCAGTTTTGAAACCAGTTTAAATAACTTTGACGCTGAGAATCTGTCTAGAAGTTACATGGAGTCATTTAACTCCACAGGAGGAACATTACGGTAGTGATTCACACTGACGTGGGTGGTCTGGTGCTGTGTGTGTGTGTGTGTGTGTGTGTGTGTGTGTGTGTGTGTGTGTGTGTGTGTGTGTGTTGAGAGTCCTGCTCTGTCGCTTTATGAGCACCGTGACAGTTTTATAGCGACAAGGTGTGGATGTCCGACAGGACGGAGGTACAGGAGACAGAACACAAGCTTAAGAAAACAGAGGAGAAAAGCATTAGAGAAGAGGATGAAGGAGGAAGAGGATGACAGGGTCGTCTGGTTACAGCTTCAATAGAGATGCTATCGGGCCCAGACTGAGCCTGCGAGCTGACGTTAACGTGGACAAGACGAGGAGGACGAAACAAAAGTCGAAGACGGAAAGACAAGGCAAATTAAATGAGGAGGCTGTTTGTTCAGAGGAGAGCCGAGGCATTTCAAAGATTTGCTTAAAGCAGAGGAAGACGGGGAAAGAAATGTAAAACGGAAAGAAGACGGATGACGGAACAAAAGAAGGGACAAATATTAAAGTGAGTGAGAGACAGAGATGGATTGTAGAGGGAGGAGGGCGAGACGGAGATGAAGAGGAGGAGGACAAACAAAACGAGGAGGACAGAAAGAGAGGAGCAAAGTGAGTGAATGGTGGATGAAACGCAGAGATAAAAGTGACACAAGGGGCACCGGTGGGAAAACACTTCATTTATTAAGGGAAACAGCATCGGGGGGGCGATGGGGGGGCGATGGGGGGGAGGGGGGATGGGGGGGGGGGGGGGGGGGGGGGGGGCAAACAAAGGGCGGAAAGTTGTCGTCCAATTCAGGAGGAAATCTGACACAGACTGAATCATTTTAAGATTTGGTTCTGGGACTCAGTGAAGATCACACAGAGATCCTAAAATCCTACAAGCTGTTGATTTAGTACTTTTATACGCCTGCATGTAGAATATCAGGCGTGTTTCAGATGTGGTGTCACTGAATCTCTTGAAATCTCTATATACTTTGTTTTTAACCAAACTCTGAATTATTAGCTTCAGCATTCGACTGAGTCTTTTCTAACGATAGCAGCTCCTCGACTCGACTCACCTCGGTTTTTACATGCTAGTACCTCATACCAGGTACTTTTCTACTACCTACTCCCCCGTGGTTCCAAGTGAGCTGAGTCGATCCCAAAATGTGACTTCAACAGACAGCAGGCGGCTGACCGGCCGGGTCGCCGCCATTTTTAAATCCCAATCACAACACGAATGCTCACGGACAGAGATGGAAGCACAGAGGTGCGCTATGTTTTGGACAATCCAAAGTGTGTCAAACGGCGCGCCGGTTCCTTTTTTCATTTTTCTTTTTTCTATTTTTGCACTCCGGTTTCTGAGAGGCGTGAAAAAAACCGCCAAGACGAGGTGCGCGCTCTCCGACACTCCGACACTCCGACGCTCCGACGCTCAGACCGGTGATCCGCTACCGAATAAGCGCTCCATACGCAACCTTATTTACCAACAACATTCCTGGACACTACTTCAAAATAAAAGTCAAGACAACCGTATTATCAAAACAATCGTCTCCCAACCGAGCTTGTACTGGATGCGCAGGCGTAAATGACGTGGCGTTTGTGTCCATGTGAGCGTGCGCATGCATATCTGACTCAAACAAAATTGAGTGTATCACTAACGGAGCAGCGAAGAGCAAGAGTCTGGCGAAAGAGAGGAATAAAAGAGAGAGAGAGAGAGAGAGAGAGAGAGACAATGGCTGCTGCTACATCCACAAGGCCGCAAATGTGTTGGAAAAATATCGAAAGTATGGAAACACATGGTGGTATCGGTATCGGTACCACCATGGTGGTATCGTGACGACACTGGTACAGTTTAGTAGAAAAACAGTCAGACATGAAAAAAAAACTCATTATTAGCCTGAAGTCTCAAAGAAAACCAGCTTTTTTCTGGTTAATTAGCTTTTAGCAGGACGACTTCTGTCTATTAAGAGCCGGGATAAAAAATCTGTTGGCGTATCTGTTGAAGAGCAAATCTGAATTTACGATAACAGCTTTGGACTATTTAGCTAAGGCTAACAGCGACCGACTCCACACCGATTGTTTTACAGCCGGAACATCAGGGAGCTTCGTCCAAACAGCAGGTCGTGTTTTGGACGGCTTGTTCGCTAGCAGGAGGGGGACAAATGATCACACACACACACACACACACACACACACACACACACACACACACACACACACACACACACACACACACACACACACACACACACACACACACACACACACACACACACTGAGCAGATGTCAGTTGTAGTTTCCATGCCGCAGGCAGTGATGTAGTACCGTGTGTGTGTGTGTGTGTGTGTGTGTGTGTGTGTGTGTGTGTGTGTGTGTGTGTGTGTGTGTGTGTACATAAATGACTTTATGTAATTTGATTGTCTTTTCACCATGAACTGGTCTGCAGGCGGCCGTTGGCCTGCTCGTCTGCTCACATTGGAGACTTTCTTCCTTCAGATTAAACTCTTGAATAACGTGGACCCTGTGACGTTTGACGTCCTAACATCCAAGAGCAAGTGTCCCCTGAAGACAGGCGTCCACTTGGTCAGAGATCACTAGAACAAAATGTAGGACCAGTTGATCCTGAATGAACCAAACACCAATTATGTAAAGGACCAAACGTCCTCCCATAAACATAATAACCCTTCTCATGTCAATAACGCTCTTCTGAGACAGACTCTCCTTTGAGTCTTTTCAGGGTCGAATCAAAACCTGTCGGTTCACCGATTCGTCTGCTCAGTCTGCTGTGGTTGGATTCCCTCTCCAGAGGTTCTCCTGGATTCATTTTATCTACAGAAACAATTAATTCTATCTGCTGACGATTACAGTTTTGTTTCCAAACGTCTGTCAGAGGGAATCAACTCAACATGTTGATTGAGGAACGTCTGACATGTGGACCTACTTTGTCTTCAACGCTCACGTCTTTAAAAGACACGATGTGGATCGTTTTTTTTAACATGAATGTTTCACAAGGATTTTCACCCACTTGTTTCTTCACTTCTCCCGTCTCGTCAGTCTTTTTATACATGAGACACGTTTATGAAATGAGGCCGGCGCCACTTCTCAAGTTTCATACAGTATATATAGTATATATTCAGTAGTTCTGAAACGCGTACAAAAACTGAATCTTATGTTTCAATTACAAGTTAGACGGTAAACATTTCATTTTCAGCTGTTTTTGTACCTGATATTAGAGGTTTCATCCTTCTTTTCCAGCTTTTTTCTGAAAATCTTGACATTTTCGAATAGAATAGAATACAATACAATACAATACAATACAATACAATACAATACAATACTATACAATACAATACAATAGATTACAATACAATACAATACAATACAATACAATACAATACAATACAATACAATAGATTACAATACAATACTATACAATACAATACAATACAATACAATACAATACAATACAATACAATACAATACAATACAATACAATAGGATAGGATACTTCTTTACTGTCAGACGTAAATTTCTTTAAGCATTGATCCAGACAGAATAAACTGAAATGAAGTTGAATATCAAATGAGACATGATATAAATGTAATAAGTAATTTTAAGTATTAATATGTAGAATCTTATGTAGGCAGAGGAATTCTGAGATGAACCAAAACACAGTAAACACGGTTTACATTTAGGCTTTATTAAGTCTTATGGAAGGATGGAAGAGCATTTTAACCATTTTATCTCTATTTGAAGCAGTTTTTTATTTTATTTCGACATTTTTGTTCTTTTTTTTTTTCCTTTTAGCAAATTTGATCATTTTAGAATTTATTTCCATTTTAATTATTGTGCCTTTTTTTTTTAAATCCAAGAGATTGAAAACGACTCTGGCGATTAAATGAAATAAAAACATGATAAAAGTGTTAATTTTGGTATAACTTATTGAAAGCTTCGGGGAGCCGCAACTAAAGGGCCAAAGAGCCACGTCTCCAAACCTCACTAAATATTAAATGATAATTCTTTGGACTTAGTATTTTATATTATTCGTCATCTATGTATTGGTGAACGTAAACGATTTCACAAGCTGAGCACCAGAAAGTTCACACTTTGATTAGGCGGGTGACTCCCATGTTTCTTCCACAGTAACTGCTGAGCTGTGACGATCACATGACCAAGAACTCTGATCTTCACTGTTTTTCATGAAAATGGATCAAACCTCTGGAATGACCACAAACAGTGAATGTTAGTTTGATGACCTTTGGTCAGAGAGAAAGGCTCAATGACTCAATAAATCCTTTTTCAGGTTCTGTCTTTGGCTCAGGTCACGTGACTTTGAAAATTTATCTTAATATTTCTACCTGACATGTGACGGCTTCTACTTTCTTTTTAGTTCCATAAATGTGTGTGAGAGCTCCTTCGTCCTGCGCAGAGGCGAAAGTGTTGAGCGCACGCCGTCGTGTTTCACTTCACACACCTGGACGGATGAACTCACCTGAAGGCCTGGGCGTGACCTCTGACCTCTGCTGACCACGAGCAGGCCGCCATCAAAGACTCTCGTGTTTCAAAGGAGCTGCAGCTGCTGTGCAGGTGAACAGGACACACACACACACACACACACACACACACACACACACACACACACACACACACACACACACACACACAGTTTCTGTACGCTGCAAAAAAAAAAGGGGGGGGGGGGGTAGCGCAAATATAAGATATAAACACTACATTTGAGAAAATTACTACTAATTTTGTGAAATCATCTGTCCATGCAGCCAGTAAATGTGACTGGAGAGGAAATCTTGAAATAAGACTTTTTAATCTCGATTTAAGATTATACTGTAAAATTAAATACAAAAAATAAGTAAATAACTTTCCAGAAAAATTTCTAATTTTCTATCATGTCTAAAAAAAGATTTTAAATCTTGGCAAGTGGCAAATAATTTGCTGTGTGGGGAGTTTATTTAAAAAAAACTGTCCTGGTTTTTTAATCTGAGGAAATTGTGTGTTTCTGTTATAATTATAGTAAAATATAAAAGATTTAAAGATTTTTTTTTGTGACTATAATTTATTCTAAATTTGAGTACATCTACATTTTTTATCACAATCATATTTTGTGTATATATATATACATATATATATATATTTTGGTAGTTTTATGTTTGTTAAACTAGGATATTTGTGATATTTGTACATCTCGCTGTAAAAATGTGTTTTTTTTTTCCTTCTATTTTTTTAAATCAATCAAAGGAAAACTTCATAACAGCAGAAAATCCAACATCTGGATCAGATATTCTGGACCGACCCAGTTTACATACGTGTAATATTTCTACTTTATAAATGAACTGTGATATTTTGGCTTTCGCTGAGCTTTTCTCTGGATTTCATCGTGAGCCTGCGTTCAGTGTCGCCTCATGTGTGACGCAGTAGAACTGAACGCCTCTATTCACGTGACAAAGTTTGCTGATTGTACGGTGAGTTATATTTATATCTTCCCTCCTCACTTTGCTCGGCGGCTCCGCGCCGCCGAGGCCGTAAATCAGGCCGGAGATGGAGCGACTCTCAGCCAATCGGCCTCAACCATGATGGATGTCACCATTAATTAAGCAGGATTTTCTTTTATTTCCTACAGGCCCATCACCCAGCAGAGTCTGCCCAACCACAATTACAGCGTGTCCATTAATAGATGGCTTTCCTCCCACTCGGATTTCTCAGATATGGCAGGAGGGGGGAAAAAAAAAGAGAAAGAAAAAGACTACCTGGCTACACAGAGGGAGGTTCGGAGAATTAAGAGCTGACTGAGATCTGCCGCTCCGCTCAGCTCACACACCTCCTCTGTTTATCACTCCATCACCAATAGTGAACCATCCTCCAGCAATGTTCAATCACTCACAAGTTAATTCACCTGATTTTAACGCCACTCAGGAAACAGCTGCTTCCACTCGCTCTCTAAATAAGAATCAATGCTTTTATTTTGGTAAGTGGTTGTGTCCCAATATTTGATTTAACCCTTCAGCAGCTGCTTCTGAAAATGAAAATGTATTTTTTTTTGAGTTTTTTAGTAATAGAAATGCACAAACATTTAAGTTTCCCTTCCCTTTCACATGTTTCAGGTGTTTTAATGTGTTTGTATTTCATTGAATGAGACTTCCTGTTGAGTTCAGCTACATCCTGTATAAATAACCGAGAATTAAAAAGGTTAAAAAGTGTCTTTAAACTGGTACTTTTTTAACTATTGCTGTGAGATAAAGACATATTGTACATATTGTTATTTTTGCTGTTTTCTTTTTCTTACATTTCAATAAAAAGTCGCATTTTTAAAAAACACATCACTTACACTTTTCAAAGACTTTGGTTCATTTAATGAAGTTCTTTTTTAATTAATAATAGTGATTCGAGAGTTTCCTCTACCAAAGAGGTGAGCAGGAAGTTAAAGAGTTAACTGGGAAGCCTTTGATGGAAATAATAGTTTGATAGTACTGATTGATGAAGAACTGTCAGTGTTTATCAATAAAACTGTCAGTGTTTAAGTTTAAAAATGAAAAAATTCACATTTTTATTGTTGGCTAAAATGTTCTGAACTAATTTATTTTCAGCACTTTTATTGTTTAAAAGGGGAATCAGACTGTTTTTATTTCAGGAAACACACACTGTCCACCTTGACTTCATGTTGGCCGAAGAGATCACAGCAGAAAAACATCAATTTAAAATGTTTCCCCTTGTTCTAGTGTACAGCAGTACCCACTCTACTCACTACTCAGTGTAAAGACGAATTTCCTTTTTCGACAACGTATTAGCGATGAACAAGTTCTTCATTTAACCCGTGTGGATTCTGGTAGAGGAACTTGACCTCTTTTTAAAAAATTTTTTTTTGTTCAGCTGAATTAGAAAAACACTATAAACTATAAGCTGCTACTTTTTTTCACACAAATGAACGATACATGGGTGATGCCTTCAGGGGCATTCATTAACCTTTATTTAACCAGGAAAGTAAAAAACCCATTGAGATCGAGATTTCTTTTACATCATGCATCATGTAACTCTGACGGTTTAATTGTGTTAATTTGGTCGTTCTGAAAACAGATATTATAAACCTGAATGAATGAATGAATGAATTTTATTCTGAACATGTATAAAAAAAAAGTCCTTATTTGGACATTCAAAAGAAAGGAAAGGTAAAAAAAGGAACATAAACCTAGAGCCAATACTTATTCGTAACGACAGGTGGATGCAGGCCTGACGGAGCTGTGGGACTGGTCAGGCCGGTCACCTGATGAAGACCGACACGTCGTCCTGTAACGCTCTCAGGAAGGCTGCAGATGCAGCTGAAACACATCAACAAGGTAGAATCTTTTCAGCCATCGTTAAAAACGGGTCTATAATATACGTGACTCACACCTTTATTGTTTTTTAATCTTTTTTAAATATTTAAAATTGGTGGTGGCGGCTTTTATTCAGGTGCGCTCGCTAGTCAGGAAATTACGATTTGTAAGAATGTAAGAAATTACTTGATTTTAAAAGTATTTCATGCAAGTTGATTATTTTCACGACGCTTCATGTGAACAATAGTTTCATCCCACTGCGTCTCTCGGGCCTCAGCGACGTTCACTGCAGTGACTAAAACAGGTAATCACCAAGGAATACACTGAAATGACAAGAGGGGGCGATTCATCTCGCCGTACATGAGACGTCTCCGTCCAAACGATGCAGTACACACGCCAGGCCTGCAGGTGGCGGTGTAACCGCCATAGGAATGCACCAGAAACTCAGAAGAAGACACAGAGAATGTTTCTGCTCGTCCTCGCTTTCAAGAAATCTCTCATGCAGGACGTCCGCCACTGTTGTTGTTGTGACGTGACGTAGCGGAGAGGGTCGCGGGGTTATTCGGGTCGAGAGGCGGGGCGATGACATCATCGTTTTCCGCTAATTTGACCGTCCACACGTCAAAAGTAGAGGCGGCGTTTTCAACTTAATCTCACTAAAGTAAAGAGAAAAACAAAAACAACAAAAAAGATTCATCCATAGAAGTATGAACACGTTATTTTGAAAAGTTACTTTAAGTTAATATATTTTCATTAAACCCAAACGAGATGAAAAAACAATCGTAGCAGTTTTAACTTTATGAAATTAAAAAATGTAGCAAAACTAACAAGAACAAAAAGATACAAAATTAAATATAATTAATTTCAAGTGATAGAATAAAGTTTTTTAACGATTGTAATTTCAGCTCATCACATTCGGCACCAACACACTAATGTGAGATAATACAACAGTAGTTCCACTTATACGTTCTATTTATCAACTAAACCAAATACATTCATACTATCAGAAAATTATTGTTTTATGTAATTGTGCATATGTGTAAGTTTGTTATGTTCTTCATTAACATTTGATTTTAATGTTCACACTTCTTAAATTAGAGAAGTTTTCCATTACTGTTTGAATCAATTGTGAATAAAGATTCTTCTTTATTTAAAATTGTATCAGAACTGTTGTTTTTAATAAAAGAAAGTAAAGACAGACTCCACGTGATTACATTTTAGATACATTGCTTCAATTCAGTATGTTATTTTTATTTGTATTCTAAAGTAAGAATACATAGAATTACAAGGAAAATAACCTTCAAACAAGTGAAACTATTACACTTATCCATTCTTCTGAATTCTATCATTGTAGAACACGTCTTCAGCTCCACATCAAAGCTGCTCCACAATCTCAAATAAATCTAATTATTTAATTCTAATGATAGATTCTCATAATTAATCCTCATGTTGGTGGAAAAACACCTTGTTATGTCGTATTGTTCACAATGTGTGGAAATGTACGAGTTGTAAGGATGAAACTATTTGTTTGCTCCTGATCAAACTCAGAATGGTTCTCGATGTTTTTTGAAGGCTGGTTCCGGGACTCAGAGACGTCTGATCAGTGTAGGACAGCAGGATAAACCCTCTACCTTCTTTATCGCTGATGTTTCTTCAGACTTGTGGATGTAGATCAAGACTCGTGACGAATAGAAGGAGTGTGATCCTGTCCTGGCTTTACAGTGAGAGCGTCCATGAAGAGGGGACTGGAGATGAAAACTAAACGCACCGATTCTCTGTCTGCCCTCTTGGAGGCGCTCTGACACCACACATCTCCTCTTGGCCTCACAGCATCCTGCAGAACCCCACCACCCCCACCCCCACCCCCCCCACCACATGCATTAGTCTGGACTGTCCCATCTATCCTCACATACAAACCTGTGAGAGGCCGCGCCGTTCAAAAGACAATATATTGAGTTCTTGGAAACAGTTTTTAAAAAATACACGTTATTACAGGATTCAGACAAGATTCTGATTGTGATTTCAGAGTTCCATGTGGTCAGAGAGCTTCAGCTGAAGAAGGAGGATCGAATCAAACGTTATGTTTAAAGCACTTTTCAGACAGTTTTGTAGCACAAAGTGTTTCAAACGCTTAAAAAAATGAGAAATAAAACCCATAGAACCGGAGAAGTTTGATGATGAAGTGACACTTTTCCTCCGCCGCCGTCTTTAATGCTGCAGGTCAGGAAACACTGAAGCAGAGTCACACTCAGTCCAGGTCAGAGGTCAAACCCAGCACCGTCTGATCTGCTTGATAATCATCAGAACAATTTAATTCTACATCGTTACACAAACTCTGTTCAAATTCACTGAGAAGATTCGGTTAACAACGTCTCAACAACACCAGGAAATGTCCAAAACTCATGTCCAGCATTTGGTTACGAATAACTTGAGCAATTCGAACTAATTAGAATTTATTGATCCTCTTGGGAAAATCCCTTTTTTTACAAATTGGCCCATGGGGGGGGGGGGGGGGGGGGGGGGGGGGGACGACATTACGGCGCTCCGGGGAGCTGATGGGGGTCAAGGGTCTTGCTCAGGGACCCATGGTGTTGGCCTGTCCACTGTGGGAATCGAACCTGCAAACTCCTGATACCAAACCCACCTCTCAGCCACCACTGCCCCAACCAATGGATGTGACTCCTACATGTAAGGTGCTCCATACATCCACAGTTTGAGGTCCACTGCCCATAGGTTGAAATGTCCTGGACAGTGGAGATTTGGGAATCGAACCAACGGCCATCCTTTCATTTATTTTTATTGGGAAGCAAAAACTGGTCCAGTGTCGATTTAACAAAAAAAGAATTCCTTAAATGTTTCCATCTAACAAACCAACAGTCTGAGCCGTTAAGAGAACAAAACTGTAATAAACAACACAAAGAACTTCAAGTTACTCTACCAGAAAGAATCTTTAAATTATATTTCCCATAAAATGTCTCACTGCTGCACAGAGAGTAAAACCATTAACATTCCCAACCTGCGGTTTCCCAATTCCATCACGCCAAAGTCGATATGTTTACAAACAAACCAGAAGTTGAAGCCATCAAACTGTTTATGTTTCACTAACTGACGTGGGAAACCTGCCGCAAGGGTTTCTGGGATATCAAAGATGGCGTCGCGGCGGCTCCAGCGAAAAGTTCAACATTTTACAGATTCAGCCCGGAAAAAAAGCCAAACTTTCTAAAAGAAAGAGTCTTCAAGCCGCGAGAGAAGTGTTAAATGTTGTGAAGCGGCTCGTTTCTCTAATGCGACTCGACAAACGGGCTCCTGCCTGGAGAATCTCCGCACGTTTCCGTGACAACAAGATGTCAACAAACCCAGGGTGTGTTCTGCGAAATTTCAAAATACATGTTTTTGTGATGAGGGTAATGACGATAGCAGAGGTAAATAACAGCAATAACAATCATAAAGGTAAAACAAACAAGCAAAAGCTCCGAGGTACGCCACCTAGTGGCAATGTGCGGTACGAGCGACAGATGATCTACTTGTCCTTTAAAATGTTCATCATCAGACAAAATCTTTTGTTCTATTCCTTCAATCGGTCTGCCAGGACAAATGGGATTTTTATCCAACGGATGGAAGATCTTTGTCTTTCTGACGACCTTCCATCGCCGAACCGAGCCACAGACAGAAAGAGGTGAACTATTGTCTGTAGCAGTATTTTTCTTCAGGTTATCAGAACGGCGTTTCTGCACCTTGTTTTTACAGACGCTGCTTCACTACAACACCTGTCCTGACGAGAATCTGGAGTCTTCCTTGTGTTTTTGACACCTGGTGAGCTCGTCCTGCAGACCTGACTGGACCCAACGGTTTTTGTTCGTGAAGTTGTTTTAAGACTTTCATGAGCTCCGCTCCACCCGCTCCGCTCCACCCCGCTCCGCTCCACCCCGCTCCGCAGGAAAAACACTTCATTGTTGACTCCTGCTCAGAGACTCCAGGATCCACCATCGCCGCCTGAACAATGGCAGCCACAATGAGCAGGATGTTTCCAGAAACATTAACGGGCTCCACGCTTCAGTTCCTCCTCCAACGTGTGTGTGCAAATATTTGTGCACATTAAGAGACGACGTGCTGAAGGTGTAAAACCCCAGAGGCTGCAGAGCGACACAAACACCTGGAAAGTTCTCTCGGTCTGACTTCAGTTAAAAAGAAAGTTCACTCCGTTAAAGAAAAGCACGTCCTTTGCAGGTTATCTGAAAATATTTCCACAACTGATATTTCTTTTTTCGCTCTAGTCAGATCGCTTTGAATGTAACGGTGTATCTAAATAATTAAAACAATTTTGTTGGAATTTTAGTTTAAATGACCTGAGTATCATCTAAAACACTCATATTGTATTTACTCTAAAAATACAATAATACTGTGGTGGTCAGGTACAAACTGTTTGAATGTGGAGAACATGGACATGCTGGACTGCAGAGTAACCAGCAGGAATAACATCCAGATTATCATCCAGATTATTACCAGGACTCAAAAAGCACCAGTGTCACCAGGTTTGACCAGATCTGGCCCAGCGGAGGCTCCAGCCTGGTCAACAGGAGGATCATCAAAATGGAAAAGTGACAAGGGAAACCATCAGTTTCAAGAGAAGTGACTGTTGTTTCTGATCGATTTATTGAGGATCATAAAGGAGTCATATTATTCAGCTTTTCAACACTTCCACATCGTCTCCTTGGTCCAAAAACATTATATTCAAAGTTTATTGCTCCAAATCCAGCTTCTCCTTGATTTTCCTTCATTTGAATATTGGATCATAGGAGCTACATTCAGAATCTGCTGTGTCTGTGTGAGCTGGACTGGCTCCGCCCACACATGCCCATCTTAGGAAGAGGAGGAAGTACTTCCTCTCGTGGTGCCATGTGCCAGAGTAGAGCTGACTATTTGTGGGAGGAGTCAAAGGGAGGGCCTACCTTGATTGGGATTGGCTGAACCCCCGATGACACTATATAGGGTTTGATTTCTGATTGGCTGGTTGGAGCAACACACTTTTTAAAACCTGAAACAAGCCAGGGAGAGAGAGGACAGACTGTCTTCACTTCTGGGACGTCAGTCCAGGTATGGGGACGATTATTACTCTTGGAAAACCTTTAGAAAGTGAATTTTGCCTAATATGAGCCCTTTAATTGACATAAATCTGAGACTTGAGGCAAGAGATCAGTGAAAGTTTAGCACTAAATCTACACTCATAACAGTGGAATTATACAAACATGCTTTTTTTTTTTTTTTTACTTTCCAACATGTTCATATTTTTAAAAAGCTCTTAAATTAAGTATTAATTTGTCATGACATGCAGTCGAACCTCTGACCCTGTACTGATTGGATGAATCGCTGTGCACTGAGGTATTTTAACTGTTAACGCGACTAAATGAGCAAACAACCTGACAACTGTAGAAAACAAACTACCACAAGTTTTAATATCCATCTTTCCAATGTCTGCCAAACTATCTACCTATCAGCCCTTATTAAATCCTGCATGCTGAGGCGAACATGACTTGATACTGTAGCATGATAATTATGAAATAATTATAAATTAATATTATCAGCATGATAACTTTGATGATGTGCAAATGAAACGTTAATGGTTCTTCTGCATTTAGGATCGCTGGCCATTAACTTACAATGGGAAACCATCTGTTGTCAACGAGGATCTTGGGTGTGTGATCAGTGCTGTGTAGGTTTGGTCACTTGCCAAATGATTCATTCAATGTCAACTGTTCCTAGAATTGGTCCTCATGACCCTGTGAAGAGTCGACGCCTTGCCCTCCCATTTTAGAGCGTCCCTACATCAGAGATCTTACTGTATTCATGAAACGTTTCTCCGTAATAAAGGGAAACATTTAAAGTTGTCCCAATATTTCTGTGTAAAGGTTTTCATGCTTCCATTTTAGTGGTGTGGCCCTTTCAAAATAAGGTCATATGTGGCCCCTGATCTGATATTTTCATCCCATTTTTCACGAGCTGAACTCGAAGATCTAGGACTTTTTCTACGTACACAGAAGGCCTGTTTCCCTCAAATATTGTTTGCAAATTTGTCTAAATGTGTGTCATTGAGCACTTCTCCCTTGCTGAGGTAATCGTCGACCTCCCAGGGAGCAGATCAACACGCTGATTAGACAGACTCAACAGGTGTGACTTGGGCTCGCCACAATAAAAGGAAGGACGCTCTAAAATCAACAACCTGATCATCTCTATAAGAAGGCGATGCGTTGCACTGCGTGACGCACATGCTGGTAACACCAGACACGGCCTGGATGTTTGAGTGAGCCGACGTGATTAAGCAAGAATAGATCATCATACGTGGGCGCCGTCCATTCAGGAGACAGGAAGGCGTGAAGCATGGACGGAACTCTCGCTATTGCAGCGTTCTAATCTTGCACGGTGCGTTTTGGTGTTTGGTGTTGACGTTACACTGGTCAGCGTGGGTCTGAGCATCCGTCCAGTGTATTTCCGGTGCTGCGCGTATAATTACATCACGTCATACTGCATTTCCATTGGTTAGTTGAGCTGAAGTAATCGCAGCTGCTGCCTCGATCCACCCCGAGAAGGAGAAGTGCTCACATTTGGTCACATTTCTAAACAGTATAAGAGAAACAGGCCTTCTGTGTTCATAGAAAAAGACTTAGACTGACGTATTTACCTCCTAACAGACAAGAAACTTTATTTATGTGGCTTTAGCATAATGAACAGTAACAGTTACGACTTCACAATACTACTGGTACGACTGTGTTTTCTCCATCAAAAGCTGAATGAGCCAGTTTAGACGGAGTGTGTGATATAAAGATAATTATCATCGTCACAACCTGTGATCCAAATCGTGAAAACTGCTGAACAATTCATAATTAATAAGTTAATTGATCAGCTGAATATCAACGGAGGAAGTGTGAGGATTTTACATTTTAACACTGATGGGATAAATTAATTGAAAACCTCCAAACCTGAAGAATTAAGGACTTTTAAACTGATAAACACACACGTAAGTGTACACAGTTTGAAACATCAGTTATTAGAACAATGTGGCAGGTTATTTCTGTGGCTCTAATATAATAACACCACCAGCAGGTTGTAATTGAATTAAAGTGAACAATTTTCAGAAAAGGTCATAATAGTTTTGCCTCTGCTTTAACTGTGTGTTTCTGTGTGTGTGTGTGTGTGTGCGTGCGTACGCGCGTGTGTGTGTGTGTGTGTGTGTGTGTGTGTGTGTGTGTGTGTGTGTGTGTGTGTGTGTGTGTGTGTGCGTGCACTGGATTTATCTCTCTTGTAGCAGGCTCTGAGCGGCAGCATCTCCAAAACAATTTACAGCCGACACATTTATAGTCTCCCGTCGTAAAATCACCAGATTGATCCCCTCTCTCTCTCCATCATATTCAGCGCGGCACACCCCATTAAAAACTCAGCTTCAATATTTTAGTGGGTTTTAAGCGGGCATATTTCTGGGTGTCTCTGGCAGGTTTGGACCCCGGGGGCCTTTAGGGCTCCCAAAATATTTGAAGAGGCATAAAATTTCACACGTCCATAATGTAAACCAGTACAGAATGTGGCTAATGCTATTAGCACAGATCACACTCACACACACGCACGGGCGTGCACACACACACACACACGTGGGTGGGCTCAGGGTCTCTTGTGCAAGCCATGTGTAGTTATTTGAGGACTCACTCCGTCTGTGAGGATTTATAGAGCGTTTCTCAGGCAGAGAGGTTTAGTCAAATATAAATACATTCAGATCGCAGTTATGAACAAACTCCCTAAAGCTTCGGTTCATTTCAATTAATCAAAATACAACCGATCAACAAAGGAACCACTTTGGTATTTACACACATTTTATCAACAGCAGCAGGCTTCCAAACAATAACTAGTTGTCTATTCTATTCTATTCTATTCTATTCTATTCTATTCTATTCTATTCTATTCTATAAGTGTTCAATCGGAGAAATCTTATTGCATCCCATACAAAAATAAAGACTTGAAGAATTGATGTCAAGACTTCCACAAATACAAGTTAACACTCAACCAAGGGAAGAAGTGTAAATATTTGATTTGTGAGTCGTTTAACATTTGAGTACTCTTTCATAACCACCAAAAGTACACCACCTGTACTTACAGGTAATATGGTCATAAGAAAACACTAGTTTGAAACAATCATTATATACTGTGTCTTTATGGAGAGTACACAAAACATTGTTTTTCTCCATAAACTTCTGATTACTTTTATTCCTGCAGGCTGTCGTTTGTGAAAGACTCACAGCAGCACTGCTTCATCAGTTTGGCACAAAATTATTCTGTACACAGTCAAATACTCAACCTGTACACAAAAAACTCTTACAAAACAAATTAGTAAAAAAAAAAGAAAAAAAAGAATTTGAATCATAAATATTAAATAGTTACTCTCCCTTTTAAAAAAACAACTTTTCTTTGTCACATTTTGATCAGATATGCCGGACATCAGACCAGCAATCGACCATCATAGACCACCATAAACCAACATTAGACTGCCATAGACCATCATAGACCACAACAGACCAACATTAGACCACCATAGACCAACATAGACCACCATAAACCAGCATCAGATCACCATAGACCATCATAGACCACAACAGACCAACATTAGACCATCATAGACCAACATTAGACCGACATTAGACCATCATAGACCAGCATCAGACCACCATAAACCAACATTAGACCACCATAGATCATCATAGACCACAACAGACCAACATTAGACCACCATAGGCCAACATAGACCACCATAAACCAGCATCAGATCACCATAGACCATCATAGACCACAACAGACCAACATTAGACCACCATAGACCATCATAGACCATCATAGACCACCATAGACCAACATTAGACCAACATCAGACCATCATAGACCACCATAGACCAACACTAGACCACCATAGACCACCATAGACCAACAGTAGACCACCATAGACCAACGTCAGTCCAACATTAGAACACCATAGATAAACACAAGTCCAACATTAGACCACCATAGATAAACATCATACCATCATAGACCGCAATATACCAACATTAGAACACCATAAACCACCATAGACCAACATTAGTCCAACATTAGACCACCATACACCAACATCAGACCATCATCGATCACCATAGACCAACACTAGACCACCATAGACCAACATTAGACCAACATTAGACCACCATAGACCAACATCATACCACAATAGACCAACATTGGACCACCATAGACCAACATTGGACCACCATAGACCAACATTAGAACACCATAGATCACTATAGACCAACATTAGACCACCATAGACCAACATCAGACCATCATAGACCAACGTTAGACCAACATTAGACCACCGTTAGACCACCATAGACCAACGTTAGAACACCATAGACCACCATAGACCACCATAGACCAACATTAGACCAACATTAGACCACCATAGACCAACATCATACCACAATAGACCAACATTGGACCACCATAGACCAACATTGGACCACCATAGACCAACATTAGAACACCATAGATCACTATAGACCAACATTAGACCAACATTAGACCACCATAGACCAACATCATACAACAATAGACCAACATTGGACCACCATAGACCAACATCAGACCATCATAGATCACCATAGACCAACACTAGACCACCATAGACCAACATTAGACCAACATTAGACCACCATAGACCAACATCATACCACAATAGACCAACATTGGACCACCATAGACCAACATTGGACCACCATAGACCAACATTAGAACACCATAGATCACTATAGACCAACATTAGACCACCATTGACCAACATTAGACCACCGTTAGACCACCATAGACCAACGTTAGAACACCATAGACCACCATAGACCACCATAGACCAACATTAGACCAACATTAGACCACCATAGACCAACATCATACCACAATAGACCAACATTGGACCACCATAGACCAACATTAGAACACCATAGATCACTATAGACCAACATTAGACCAACATTAGACCACCATAGACCAACATCAGACCATCATAGACCAACGTTAGACCAACATTAGACCACCGTTAGACCACCATAGACCAACATTAGACCACCATAGACCAACTTTAGTCCAACATTAGAACACCATAGACCACCATAGACCACCATAGACCCACATTAGACCTCCATAGACCAACATCAGACCACCAAAGACCAACATTAGACCACCATAGACCAACATCAGACCATCATAGACCAACATTAGACCACCATAGACCACCAGTCCAATATCTACTTGTGTATCAACTTCATCAGGAAATGAACAACATCCCAAAAAATTTGAAAATTAAGTTTTGAACACATTTCTTATCCACACTGTTATTTTTTCATGCTGAAACACTTTTTGAACTGAACCAAAAAGGTTTCTAAACCAAAGCAGGAAAAGTTGCACCAAAGAGTTTTTACACTGTGTCCACTCACGTAGACTTCAAAACAATACAGTGATTCAGTGAAGTGGTCAGGCTACGTAAAGAGATATAGAGACAGAGAGACAGAGAGGACAAAGGAAGACTTCCAGGTGGACGAGCCGCTGTGAGGTTACTTAGTGTTTGAGTTCAATACTGACCCGATGCACTGCGACCAGCTGGGCGGCGTCACCACCACTTTGTGTGTGTGTGTGTGTGTGTGTGTGTGTGTGTGTGTGTGTGTGTGTGTGTGTGTGTGTGTGTGTGTGTGTGTGTGTGTGTTATTACGACTGGCGTCACTCAGGCAAGCCTCTCATCCAGAACAAAAGTCTGAGTGTGTGTGAGTGTGTGTACAATTGATTTAGGTGGAGCCATGGAGGTAGAGACACAGTTGTGTTTTTTTCAGCCAAACTGCAAAATCAATGCAAAGTGGATCTGAATGAAAGGAGTACACACTGCTTTCATCCAATGTACAGTGTGTGTGTGTGTGTGTGTGTGTGTGTGTGTGTGTGTGTGTGTGTGTGTGTGTGTGTGTGTGTGTGAGTGTGTGTAAACCAACTGGTAACCCACGGCGACAGAGCGCTGTCAGCCATTACAGCTCCAGTGTCTCCGCGGTGACCATTAACGATAATGTTGCTGTTGCCGTGGCTACAAATATCCTCGTTTCACTCTGTTTGAGAGGGAGAGGGAGAACAAGAAAGAAAAGATTGAATAATATCAGAACTACAAGACGGGTGACGAATAGATGTAAGAAAGACACGAGAGATTCTTTTTTCAACATGTTCGTGTCCTTCAAGCTTCTGTCTCTTGACACGGCCCAGTAAAAGCTCTGAGTGACATCAGTACGCTGCAGTTGAAAGTAATGTCCAGGTCAGTCATGAGGACTGAAGGTCATTACGAGTCAATTTGACACCACTCGTATTGATCCTTGATGCACTTTGTTGATGTCTCCATGGAAGAACAGTACCATCGCAGGTGCACCCACATGAGGAAGGAACAATGGTAGAGCAGTAACAGAAAAGCACGGGTATTCATTGATTTTTGATTATCATGTATTATGAGTGGGATGAGCCCAACCTACCAATGTCCTGTCCAACAGGCCAAATGATGTGGATGATATGTTATTTGCAGCGTAATGGCATTGGAAGTTTTACCTCATTGAAATACAGTGAACTCAAAATACTTTTACATCCAGCAACGTCCTCTGTTGTCCCTGTTTCAACATAAGTAATCTATTGATTTAGAACTTTCTCACCCCAATAAACGTGTGACCAAGCCACAGTCAGAGAGCAAAAGTTCATATCGGTCCAAAAGACCATGACCTGTACAGTCACACATGGAATTACCACCTGTCCATCTGTCCTTCCATCTGTCCAGATATCACTACCCCACAGTTTCTTCTAGTTTCTTCGGGGGTCTTGTCTATTTTAGTTTTCATGAGGACCATTCGATCTTGTAATGGCGTGTTCACATTCCCCTGTTTGGTCCAGACCAGAGTTCTCTTCAGAAGACAAACCATTTCATTTGAACACACCCATGAAGTCTGAACCGGTGCTAACAGGCGACTGCCGGTCCCCTTGAAAACATGGGTCTTGGTTCATTTACAAAGGGTCTTTCTAGTTGGCGGGGTGAGAGGATGTGACGTAGTGTGCAATGCATTCTGGGTAGTAAACAAACAAAGATAACAGCGTGAATCAGAAGAAGTAGAGGCAGAAACAAAAAGTTGGAAAATATCTTGTGGGCAGACGTGGAGTAGAGAGGAAGAATCAGTGAGGAAGACTCTCATTGATATCTGGCCTGAAGACTATATATCTTGTTTGTGGCTACCCATTAGCCACGAGCTAATTAGCCTTGCCACTAAAGCAGCAGGACTTCCGGTTTCGGTCCGGACCAATCAATGAGCCTGGGTTCTCCTTGTTTCGGGCGACAGCGCCCCAAACCAGCAGCTGATGTAATTGTGTGACATTTTCCAGGCGGTTTGATCTGGTCTGAAAAGTGAATGTGAACGCCACCTGAACCAAATGAAGGGATGAAAATTCTCGCCTCCCCTCCCTCGCAAGTGGACCGAGTCCCAGACTAACCCAATGTGAAAGGGTTCTTAGTGTGGGTCTTCACTGTGGAGCTATTAGTCCCTTGATGAACCTACTACGTTATCATTCAGGACAGTTTAGCTCTTTGGAACTCAAACCACGAGTGTTGTCGTGCCTCGACAAGACGACAATACAGGAACGGTATGACGACAGTCAGAAAAGCAGCTGTTGAGGGGTTGTGGTACAGTGGACAGGTCGAAAGTCCTGCTCGAAAAGACCAGCAGTCAGGACCAGGATATGATCTACCCCATCCTCATAGACTTTTCTGTCTTTGGACTCTGCCTGGACTTGAAGCCATTTGAAATTAGACCCTCTTCTTCCTCTCCAGTCTGAGACTCTGATTTCCAAATACAATTATAGTTTTATTATAAGAGGACCTACAAACAGAGCGCAAATGGTCCAGTTCTTCTTCTCTGACACTGTGAATGTAGGACTTTCAGTCTATTACCTGGACTTGCCTCTGTGAGCTGCTCTGAATGCTCTGACTCCACCCTCTCCTTACAAACCTCCTCCAGCTTGAAGAATGGCCTTTTCTTGACAATCGTTTCCAGCCTGCAGCTGCTTCTGCACATTTTTCTGCCACACTTTGACCTTTCAATAAATCTGCAGTGATTGTGCACTCTGTGAACGTCAAGGCTTTCACCAATAATTGTCTGTGACTGACTCTACTTGTTGAGGCTCTCATTAGGTGTTGCTGAGTCAGCAGTCCTCCTGATGGTGGAAATAATGTAAACTGAGCCTGACCCACAGATCCATGGGATCTATATTACAGAGATAGTTACACAGGCATCAAAACTACTTGTTTAAGTTCAAGAAAAGGTCCAGCTTTGAAGGAAAAGGTGATTAGAGAATGTAAGGATAGACTCATGGACTGTCCACATTCACCGCAGGATCCAAGACTTATGTTGACCACAAGAAGACAATCTCAATCAGAAGATAATAGAAGCATTTAAAATGATTTCCTCCAGTCACGTGATCAATTCTGAGTGTTTGGTTCTGCAGCATGGACTCAGGAAATGCAGCACACAACACTCTGCAGCCTTCATAGAAATACTAGACCATTAAAGCAAAAGAGTGTGAACTTGTTCAAATGATATAAACAAGTAATCTAGATGAGCACGATTTTCTGCCATCGGGGTCGTCAAAGCCTTCCCACTGTCCACAAGTGTACTAGACGAATTTTAATAATCGTTTTAGCAGACTGTACGAGCTGAATTTGCACCGACTCGGCTTGATTACGCAATCTCATCAATGTGATTCTGCAAGAATTAGACATCATAAGCGTGCGCCATCAATTCAGGAGAAATAAGGGTGCGAGACATGGACAGAACTCTTGCCCTGGCGGTATTCTCATGTTTGGAGAAAAATCCCACAAAAAGTAAGAGGACAACATGGATGCGGTCGTGGCTCGAAAAGAGAGGCGAACTGGGGAGGCCATTTTTACAAATAGAGCCTCAATGAAGTCCTTGTAAGCATGTAATAGAATTCTACATTAGCCTTCCGGTGTTGCACGGATAAACACGTCATGTCATTCTGTATTTTTATTGGTTTGTTTAAGCTGACGTGATTGCAGCCGCCACTGTGGCTCCCCAGATATCAGACACACTCCAATCGTGCTCGTGGGCTTACGACTTCGGCCGTCATAGAATCACGCTCAGAGCCCGACCGATTTGAGGCGAGAGCGCGGATTTTACGAACCACTTCTGAATCCATTCTGGACTGACGCCATACTTTCATGTTTCTTTTCATTTCGTATGAACTGATGCAGCGACTCAGATAAAGGACCAAACATCTTCTAACATGTATGACTGAACCCAGTCGACCCGATTCAGCTGTTTTCAGGCTCCTCCTACCTGAATGATTGAGAATATGCAGAGCTGTACTCTTGTCACAGATATCCGAGTAGATGGGAGTACTAATTGACTGTTTGATTGCTGGACAAATGAAGTGACCCTAAAAAAAAGTTGGCTGCACAAATACTTGGTTTTGATTGTGACTTGGATTTAAGCAACTGTGTTTGTGGTGTTTATCTCACTTGGAAATGAATTAAGACAAACAGAATCAAGTATCAGGTTCTAGATCAGAAATCATTTTGTAAACATGGTACTTCTCCACGTATAGTTTCCAGAACCATCAGATATTCCCCCCATGGATCAATTTGTTATTATTGGCTTTATTTCACATTACTACCATTGATTCCTTATTTATTGAAACACCTCGGCAGGCAGAGCCAGCAAAACAACCACTGAAAGATTAAAAATAGACTCATAATGGAAAAAAGATAGCTTTTATTTACTTATTTACTGAAGTCAAAATTTTGAAAAAAAAATTTAAGATTCCAAGACAAAGACTGTGAAACACTGAGGAAAGGGGACACAGCGCAACAGCAGCTCATAAGAATTGTGTAAACAAAAAAAAGATAAGTTTGTTATTGAACAAAACTGAAGACAACTTATGCCTTGGCCCTCAACAGTTGTGCTAATTTTTCACGTGTCCATTGGTAATATTAATTGCCCACCCCTGCTCTATATGGTGGTTTATCATAGTTTGACAGGCCGGTCGCAGATAATAATGGAAATAAAACGGTGCAGCTCTTAACCTTCTCGATGTATTTCCTTCAAGGACTGTCCCAGGTCAGTTTACATAATCAGGAAACTTCCTCATCAGGACAGATTAGTGGAACGTGTGTCGGTCTGCTTCCTGCTCGTCCCGGCCTGAAGACTGTGGGTGGGTTCCAGCCCGAGGCGCCGTCAGACAGCAGCAAACGGAGGGAGCTGCTCCGGAAGACGCCATCTGACCAAATGAACAGGAGCAGGTACATCGACTCACACGGTCTCTGTTTTAACAGAAACTTTCCTCTAAAAATCATGCGACACTCCCACAGTGTTCGGCAGCGCTATGGCTCCACTGAGTGTACAGTTGGGCAATAACACTCGGTGTAATGCCCCTTTAAAAGGCAATAAAAGCAACAATAATCACCTTCTTCCATTTCTATCTGTCTCCATCTTGTTAAAAATCTCCTCTCTCGCCTTGTTTTCACACTTGAAGTTGCCATTTTGAATTTCTTTTGAAGCTATAAAAGGTTAGTGGGTGCTCGCAGCTTCTGCTACATTAAAAAAGCAGTAATGTGGGTAGTAATTACCTTCCTGGCTCTTAGTCTGTCTCCATGCAGCCACTTCGCTCTCTAATCGCCTCCTTCACCTCCTCTGTTTGAAGTGTGTTGTGTTTTTTTTTTTTGTTCTTAAAGGTCACATATGTAGTTTTTAGCTGCACTTTCCAAAAGATGCCAAATCAACAAAAAATGTATTTTCTACTATACATGTTTGTGTCAATAAGTTCTGAAGGAACTCAGTGTAAAGGTGTTTCCCAGCTGCTTTTGTCTCTATCTTGCTTTTATCAGCATCTTTCCAGCTTCAACTGCTGGAAAGAGGATTATGGTGATAACCAGAGGTTACCGGTGGAAAACAGGAGAAACTGATTGTAATAATGAAAAGTAAAGTAGGGATGTCAAACTCTTTCACTTCAGGAGCCACATTCAGACCCTTTAGATTCCAATGGGGCCAAACTAGTAAAATAATCTCGTGCAAACCAAAGATGTACAACCGCACTCTGTGATGTTCAAATCTTATGAATTTTTTACAAAACACAGGTTGACCAATCAAACATTTATTCAATTTAAACAATTCTTGTTATGTTAGAGGACAGAGGATCTGGTTCCACATGAGAGGAACCTGACAGCTGAAAGCTCTGCCTCCATTCTACTTTAGAAAACCTAGGAACCTCCAGGAGGCAGAACTCTGAGAACCAAGTGTTCTTCTGGGTGATATGGGACCAACAGTTCTCTAAGATATGAGGGAGTCAGAGTCTGGTTGTTTAGAGCTTTATAGGTTAAAGAGGTATTTTACATTCTCTTCTAGATTTAACAGGAAGCCGATGAAGGGAAGTGAATACTGGAGTAATTCAAAAGTATCTACCAGGTTCTTCACAGTGGAACTGGATTTGTTCGTAATATCGTCTCGTGAGACTTTATGTTTTGATCATCTGTAGCTCACAATGTCATCTTATAGACAAACTTGTGTTTGAGTCAGTGATTATTTTCACGTTTTCATGAAGGTTTGAGTGTCATCTTGGTGGATTTGGTGGATGATGTAGTGCACGCAGGTATAACATGAAGAGTGATAGTATCAATGGATTTTCACTTCCAAATCTGAAGTGTGTATCAGTTGTTGGGATTTACATTTGTTTAATAGTACACAAAATACTGACGTAATGGACTACTGAAGGTAATAAATCACTGAAGGTGATTTACAAATAATCTAAATTATTTCATGGAATTAATTGTTATTTATTCAGTAATGATTATGGGAAGTAATATATCACAAAAAATATTCCATACATAAATATTATAAACATCCTAATTGAAATTCTTAATTGAAATAAATATGTTATTTGTTAATTAATAATTGTGGGGCAACACAATGGAATCAGGGACTAATGAGCAAACTTAGTTAAAAAAAAACACCTTAAGTTTATTAATATTTTTTACCAAGATACAACTACACTGGGTAGGAGACTCGAGCCCTGGGAACAATAAAAACACAAAAACCACCAGAAATAGTCCAGTTTAGTTAACAAGCTAACAACTTTATTGACAAAATGTATCTATACATACAATATTAATATAATTAATCTAAGATGTCATCTAATCACACTAATAAACACTATCCAGTATAAACTAACACATTAACACACAGTAAAGCAGAAAACAAAGCTCCATGCTGACTACGGTCGTTACCCAGACCAAAAGCTCTCCTACTGGTGTCGCTAGGAGAGTAGCGTGTGTCTGTTGCCATAGCGACACATCAGTCCCTGGGTTTGGTTCCGTGTCCATGCAGTATCCAGTACAAAATCCGTATTTTCCAGAGATGGCGACCTCCACTCTGCAGGTGGGGGTGAGTCATCTGAGCAGTGGAGCGTGAAGCAGACTCTACTGGTCCAGCAAGCTAAACTGCCGTCCAGGCCGCCGTGGATTTAATCATTTGAATAGTGACTGCTGCTCAGCCGAAACTCCGTCAGCAGCACGACACGATGGAAAATTCGAGGAGGGGCTTGCGTTCAAAGATTTTAACAGTCACGGACCTGCGGCCGTTGGCGCCGACTTGTCCAGTGAGTTTGGATCTGGTTCAGGATGTCTCACCCTGGCGCCAAGTCGCTGGCCTGCCCCCTGTTGGACGAGCACATGTGGTGAACATGTGGATTGCTGCCCCCTGGTGGACAAGCACATGTGCCGAACATGTGGATTGCTGCCCCCTGGTGGACAAGCACATGTGGTGAACATGTGGATTGCTGCCCCCTGTCGGATGTGCGGATCGGGTTTTATGATTCTTTGTTCTGAATATGACAGCAGAGGGTTTTATCTGGACACTTCAGATCCAAACAAAGTGAAGGAATCTGTATCGAAATGCACCTTTAAAGGATCTTTGAATACCAACAAACACCCAGTCTACTCTGATAAGTAGATCAAAACCTGTTTTGTGTGTGTGTGTGTGCGTGCGTGCGTGCGTGTTTGCGTGTGCGCACGCTTTGTCAAAGTGAAACTCAGCATGATGCTTGAACCACGATTAAATCAAATGGTTTCCATGGCAACACACATTTTAACTCTCGAGCGACAGTGAAAACAACAGCTTGTGTGTGTGTGTGTGTGTGTGTGCGTGTGTTTACAGCAGATGTTGCACCACTTCAGTTGCTCTACAGAGAAAAAAACAACAACCTCTGAATGGAAGAAAAGACAAAACACAAAAGAGAAACGTGAACAGTCACGTTCATATTCTCTATCAATGCACCACATTGATGCAGCCAGATTGTGTAATATTTAGTGCACTTATTAGTCAATAAACACATTTTATGTGAGACAATAGTACTAATAGAGAAGGTTTGAACTAGAATTCATGAAATATTCAAGACTTTGGTGAATTTTACAACCCATGAGAAGAGATCTGTTATGTAACGATGAATCGTCATACTGCCTTTAAAGCGTTGATGTATAAAGATATAATATGTTAACGATGGCTTAAGAAACAATTGTTTATATATACACATGTTAACAGGTCTACAATAAACCTGAATGTACTCGGACCGTGGGAGGAAACCGGAGTACCTGGAGGAAACCCACGTGTACATGGGAAGAACAGGAAGACTTCCGACTCGGCTGGTACTTGAACCTGGACCTTCTCACTGTGAGACGAGCGCTCTAACCACTGCCCCACTGTGGGGCCCTGCACAAACTTTAAACTACAGATTAAACCATTGTATACATATAACAACTTCATTTTTTTATTCTATTTATCTACATATTATCTATAATTATCTACATTCATTTGTTTATTTAGTTTGTTTTATGCGTCATGATCGAGGCTCACGTTCAGAGTGAGCGAGCTGAGATCGTTAGCCTGGGAAGACAGTATTGTCTACATAAGTCCACCGAAAGACCCCGTCTGCACGAAGACGTTTCAAATGACAACACCTTGTCCATGACAGAAAAGTGTTTAAACAACAGCAGCAGACGCACTGGAAAGGATGTAGTTAGTATGCCAGGCCTGGGGGGGGTGCTGTTGCATTGTGTGCAGAGAGCACGGAGTACGTCAACTAACCAACATGGACGATCAAACTAGAATACGGCTGGAAGTCGTGACACTATGGACGCCGCCATATTTGTTGCTCACGCATGAGCGGAAGAACTATTTACCATGGCGGAGGTGCGCATGCACAGTAACAGTAGCCTCCGGAGACGCCGTTCTCGTCTCACCTCTGAGACGCCGTCGTCAGAAAAGGGGGAGGCGCATGCCAGCAAGGTTAAGAGCTAACCTTCAGCGACCAGCGCTGCCGAGTCGCTTCCTGTTCGACTGCTGGTGTCTCGTGAACAAGAGTGATGAAATAAGGCCGAAGTTTCTCGACAACAAAATCCACATCAGCTCCATCAGTAACGGCGACACCGCTGGAGGCTGACCGGTGATTTCAGTTGGTGGGCGGGCCGATGTGGTGGAACAGAGGTGGTCTTATCAGCCTCATGTGTTGACGACCTCACAGGAGAACCATCAAAATCTCCCGTTTTGCCTCGTGAGCAATTCTGGTTTTAACAAACAACCCAAACAAAATAACTCAGCCACTTTCAAACTCTAGATTTTCCCGTTTTAGCAAGGAAAACTGTGATTTCCGGGCGATAGCCTTTAAATGAGCCAAAGTATGAAAACATGGCGACCTCGAAGCCCAATCAAAATAAAAATGGAGAGAAATCCTCAGACATTCATTAGAATGACAGAAACCATAAGCTGCCTGACCCTCCAGCGACCGTGGTGGAAGACGGCGAAGGCTGAAGACGTTTGGCAAACAACTACTGAACAACTGGACTGAGCTCAAATTGCTCAAGTACACATGTTTTCATCAGAAGAGTGCTGAGTGTGATGGAACGTACTGAAGAAATACAGCTCAGTAAATCAATCCACTGAAAGAGAAGTGGCTTGGTACTCTGAGTACAGAACAGAGAGTGTGTGTGTGTGTGTGTGTGTGTGTGTGTGTGTGTGTGTGTGTGTGTGTGTGTGTGTGTGTGTGTGTGTGTGTGGTGGGTGCGGTGGGCATGTGTTTGTGTGTCTTCATTGTCGAGTGTCTGTGGCGTGTGTGCGTGCATGTGTGTGCCTTTTGTGTGCGTTTGTTTGTCTTCATGATGTGTGTGTGTGTGTGTGTGTGTGTGTGTGTGTGTGTGTGTGTGTGTGTGTGTGTGTGTGTGTGTGTGTGTGTGTGTACGTGTGTGCATATTGTGTATGTTGCATGTGTGTCTACAGTGTGTTATTGTGTGTGTGTGTGTGTCTTTATTGTGTACTGGCGGTGTGCGTGCCACACTTCCTCGTCTCCGAGGTCACGCGGCGGTCATGCTCCACCTGTCGCCATGGAAACCAGCGCCGAGGCAGAGAGAAGGTAAACAGGCTGCGATCAGACGAACAGCGACGGAGGGACGAGAGTCGGAGAGCAGAGGTCGCGACCTTTGACCCTGAGAGGACCTTCACCGAAATAAGTTACAGGAGGACAATTTGAGACCTAAAATCACATGTTTGTCACAAATAGAGCAGAAAGTTCAGGAAGTGTGAGACAACCAGCGTCATTTTCCACGTTGTTTATTATCCGAATCACCTTGTAGCTTTTTCTGTTTTCATATTCAGCAATTTGAAAACGTCGCTCAGCAGCTCTGCCTGAAAATAAACAAATGCTGTTTATTGAATCACTGTTTATTGTGTTTAATTTCAGACATGTGGCTCCTCTTATGTTTACTAACGTCTGAAATCAGACTTATTATAACAAGCAGCTAAATCGTAATCATTCCTGAGTCGAGTGTTCGCTCTTATTGTTGTGAGCTGTACACAACAGGAAGTAATGTGAACGTGACCAGACATGAAAAGGATTGTGGCTCAATCCAGAAGATTTCATAAAAACTTATCAGGAGCTTCAGTTTGAAACAAAACCTCCTTTAACATCTCCTGCTGCTTCTCACAGCCACATCTTCCTCCTTACTGTTAAAATAGACTTAGAAATACTACAAACACTGCTAACTATCCACGAACAACAATAATACTAGTATATCTTATGTGATAAATATCTTTTTTAAATGAGTTCTTCATGAAATGACTTGTGACCCTGTGAGTCTGAACTCCAAATCTGAATTTTCTCTATATCGTCATACAAAATCACATTTTCACTTTTTTCTCAATTATCCACCTTCTTCTTGTCTTTATTTTTCAAGATGAAAACATTTATTTATTTATTTATTTATTTATTTATTTATTTATTTATTTATTTATTTATTTATTTATTTCCTTTAATGTAAGTGGAAAGAATTCTTACATTAAAGCACTTTTCCTGTTAACACCTCTATGACTGAAAGGGAGAAGCAAGAAGACATGTGTAACGTGTGACATTAACATGTAAGTAACCACATGTGTGCATCTCTTTATGTTTCTGAAGGTAGACTGAAGGAAATAGTACAACAGCAGAAACACTAATTGTGTAATTTATTGAGATAATATATTTTCGAAATCACCTGAGTGAAGCTTGATGTTTGAATATGAGTTGAAATTGTATCCAGAAAAGTCCTGAAGTGGCTTTTCAAACATACTGAGCCTGTTTTAAAGTGCATTTCTGTGAGTAACATTCTATATTGGAGGATGAAGTTGAAGGACTTATAGTGAGCTTCTCATGTTTTAAAAACGCTCCGTGTCCCCGTGAGGAGTTGAGACAAGTGTCTCAACTTTTGGGAATGAGCGAGAAAATGTCTCACACATACATTGGAGTCGATGGGAGGAAATTACGCACTTGCTGCCAATTAAGTATTTTCTTGAGAGACCCGTTTATTTTCCAGAAAAAAAGGACCCCATGTTAGAAGCGCAAGGCCTGTAGCTCCGTTTTCATGTATAATATGATGAGAAAGAGGAACAAATGTGACCATGGCGACGAGAGAGAGAGAGAGAGAGAGAGAGAGACATTTTTTGGGTGGAAAATCAACAGCTTCTCCCACTCTAACGAAAATCTCCCAACTCTAACTTTTCCAATACACACCCATGTTAAACTCCAAAAACAGCTAAAAACTTTATCATACTTGAAGATTAAAATTGTCCATAGATGTGAAAAATATGTTTTCACTTCTGAATAGAGGACAAGAGCGGCAACGTTTTAAAATTTGAATCAAGTCTCCAGCTGAAAATATGGCGACGTAATCTGATGTCAAAAAAGCAAAAAAAACTTTTCCCATCCGCTTTGAATGGGAAATTTTTCACAGTTTTTTAGGTTTTTTATCAGAAACCATTAGCCGTGGCGCTTATTAAAGTCATAGCACACTATTCCCTAATTTTCAGCACGTTTTGATGTGCTTTTTGTATACCTGCTCCAAATGGACTAGTTACGCGCCGAAAAAACTGCCAGAAACATTTTGCTGTCCTAGGAATGGTAACCTTAGCCCCTCGCCTCTTAAAGAGGCAGGCACAAATAATAATGTAAAATTTAAAGCCCATTTGGTGAATCTTTTAAAGAGAAATGGTTTTCATTTTCATGTAATTTAGGAGCTTTAAACCTCCAGACTGATTTCAAATAAATAAATAAAAAAAGAGTTTTAATTTCAGTGTCTGGATCTGGACCTGCAGCTCCGTCAGAAGATAAAGTTCCTCCTCCATCAGTAAGATGTTTTCATCTGTCACTTCGAGCTGGGTGAAGGACTGAGCGAGGCCCCGACTCTGCAGAAACATGACAAACTGTCACATGTGGCCTTCAGGCGAAGGGCGAGCAGCTGCACTCAGAGAACCCCACATTCATGTCTGTTCGGTGAAGGAATCTGAAACTGGATGAGGAAGGTAAATATTGCACGGCACAACCTCACAACATTTAAGATCCATTTCAAGAAGAAACTTGGATGGAACAGATACATTTTTAATTATCCAGCGATTCCCAGTCACATGATGGAGGGAGGTGGAGGAGCCTGCTGCAGCATCCGTGTTATTAGTTCGGGGAGAGTTTAAAGCCGAGGTGTCAAACTCACTCTTCTTCAGGGGAAACGATCTGATCGGAAGAGAATCCGACCAATTACAGACAACTGCAAATGTCTCCCTTCTGTTTAAGTGCACAGAAGCACACGAACACGATGAGTAATTCAATTAAAAGCTGGAAAACAAGTGCAATGTGTCGGTTCTCTTTAACTCAGTTTGACCCCAGTGTTTTTATCTGAATCTGCAGAAAGACGTGAATTTCTCTCTGTCACTGTGTTTCTCTGAAGCTCAGTGCTGACCACAGAGCTCACCGCTCTGGTTTGTCTGCTACTAAAGAGCAGTGAATGATAATCAGGAACACTAAAGTTCATTACCAGGCCAAATGAGCTCTGCAGTGGACCGGAATCAGAACTCAATAAGAACTCAAATAAACAGAACAACTGGAACTGGGAAAACAGATGAAGTGGCTCAGGTAGCTTCAGCTGTTCGGCCTGATTCAATATCACTGGTCCTCAGTTGTACACAAAGAGTTTGGCACTTGGCAAGATTTTAAATATTATTATTACTTAAGTAATTCCCTTGGCCAACAAAAGCTGGGCCGAGAAGGTTATGTTTTGTCTGTATTTATTTATTTATTTATTGGTTTGTATGAATGTGTTTTACCAACTTTCTGTTGGGTTGATTCGTCATCATCCAAGGACCAATCGATTCGATTTTGGGACGTTAACGGAGAACCATTCCCGAATATATCCCTCAAAAAACTGCGTCAATTTTGGATTCGAAGCGGGTGAGAGAGGCACCTCATGGAGGAGATCAAAAGGAGATCAGCGTCTGTTGCCATGGAGACGCTCCCTGCTCAGGGTTTCACACAGTGACGTAGCGACCCGACCTACCCAGTTAGCGTTGATATGAGCTAACGGCTAATTTTTTAGACCCCCTTCTTTACCATATCATCTTAAATCTGGAGTTGAAAATCTTTTAAGGTTTCTTGTCAAGTGACACTAGAAACAGGTAATTTCCCTACTTTTAAGGAATTCTCTTCTCAAATGAAGTGTTTATATCAAATGTCCGGGCGACACTTTGATGCGGTGTAGTTCTTAAATTGATCGAATGCAGCAAAAACAAAGCAACAGGTCAATCTACCTAATCTGTTGGTCTCTCTCAGTAGAGTTCTGGATGAGTTTTATTTAGTGAAGACAAACCTTTCCGATGCTGGTGAAAGTTTACAACCTGATCACATCAGAGGTTTTGGTTTGATTTCTTCTGCAGTTGTTGGAGTTGAAGAGGCTAAACGTGAGTCAGTGTCAGTTTGGATGTTTGGGGCTCGATGTTCTGAGAATCCGTACCAACAGAACGTCTCAACCAAAAACAGGTAAAAACCCCAAAACAGACTCATCCAATAAATCCAATGTTTCCACAGCTTCATCTTTTCCAGGAGCCGTTCGTCGTGTGACACAGGGAATCCTGCATGAGGACACTTTGCAGAGGTCACACGGCGACTGAAACACCGTGAAGGAGGACGAACTTGTGACTGGGTGACCTCTGACCTCTGACCTCTGTCTTCAGGGAGAGAGAAGAGACGTCACCACAGTCACCTCCGAGGAAGGAATCCATCAGCGAGCAGGAGAGACAACTTCAGCGTTGTGCACCGAACATCTTTGTGCCGCTTTATTTTCACAGGTTAGGAAGGATTTCCTCTTTTAATTACCTGAAGATAACGTGTGTGTGTGTGTGTGTGTGTGTGTGTGTGTGTGTGTGTGTGTGTGTGTGTGTGTGTGTGTGTGTGTGTGTGTGTGTGTGTGTGTGTGTGTGTGTGTGTGTGTGTGTGTGTGTGTGTGTGTGTGTGTGGTTCATGCTCATGAGGTCCGTCACTAAAGCTCACAGAAAGTTTAAATGTCAATCTTCAGGAGATCTGTAACATCATATGTGATTAAAAATCAAAATATATAAACACAACACGTGGAAATTATACAAAAAAAAATGAACAATACATGTCGGGCTTTAAATATTGATTATAAATGTTGTCAGATAACATGAGTGTAAAACAGTAAATAGATCTGTTGTGTGTTGTGAGAGTCACTTTTAATTCAGCAATAAAAGTAGAATAAAACTGTTCAACTTCTGAACCTGATTCTTTTAGAAGATATTAAACTTGATGCTTCGATTAGAAACTTTATTGTATAAATATTCATTTCATTATTCATTTGAGTCTTAGAGATTTTGTTGTTTTTTTATATTTTGTAGGGGTTCATTCTAGCTAAAGTTAATATCGCCCAGTAAATGACTTGTTTTCACTACTTCGAAAATTACTACATCAAAATTCTCAGGCTTTTATGACATTTTGACTATATCTGTTACTCCTTTTTATGCTTTCTGGTGGCATCAGCTGTTATATTATATTATATTATATTATATTATATTATATTATATTATATTATATTGTATTATATTATATTATATTATATTATATATATATATATATATATTATGTATTGTGTATCCATCTATAATATTGCGATTCTGTTCACTGTATTCTTTAGGTGAAAACATGTTGGTGTATATACAACATATCGAGTTCCTACTTCCACCCACTCCTGTGTAAACCGTGTCTTTAGTATCCATGACAGTTCTCTGAGTTTATGTTTGTTGTTCTGTTTGTTTGCCTGTTCAAAATGTTTATGTTCCGTCCTGCAGGATTGCCAGAAGTGGAGCTTCTGATGTCTACATCCTGCTCCATCAGGCTCCATCAGGCTCTGCCAGGCACCACCAGGCTCCATCATGCTCCTCCAGGCTCCATTCTGCTCCACCAGGCTCCATTCTGCTACATCCTGCTCCACCAGACTGTGTCCTGCTGTAACCCCAACCAGCCACCTAATTTTATCTCAATATGTTTTAATAAAATAACAAGCCTGTTGTTTCTTTGCTGCTGTGTGAAAAAAAAAAGCATTAAAAAAAGCTTTTTCTTGTGAATTTCAGAGGCTGCAGTTCTACCGTCAGACAGCAGGTGGCGCTTAGTGACAGTTCAACATATTGGAACAGAGAGCAAAGAAGACTGTGTGTGTGTGTGTGTGTGTGTGTGTGTGTGTGTGTGTGTGTGTGTGTGTGTGTGTGTGTGTGTGTGTGTGTGTGTGTGTGTGTGTGTAAACAGCCTGCTGCCTTCATAACCTCATTAAACACAGAAAACTTTTGATTTACCACTTTGACAAAACGCTGAAGCGTAAGTCGGAGCGCCGGAGCTGGAAGTGGGCGAGGGAGGAAGAAAACTTTAATTAGTGAGTATTAAAGAGAGAGAGAGGGAGATGAAGAGGAGGAGCTTCCTCCTTAACGAGGCCTCATCCGGTGATGAATGTGTGTGTGAGGTGCTCTGAAATATTGATGAGTGTGTAATGAAGCCGAGCAGACAGGCTCCATCGAAATGTGTGTGT
This sequence comes from Lipophrys pholis, assembly GCF_963383615.2. Lineage (NCBI taxonomy): Eukaryota > Metazoa > Chordata > Actinopteri > Blenniiformes > Blenniidae > Lipophrys > Lipophrys pholis. The sequence goes on along the minus strand of NC_137647.1, from coordinate 22,676,173 downwards.
GTGTGTGTGCGTGCGTGTGTGTGTGTGTGTGTGTGTGTGTGTGTGTGTGTGTGTGTGTGTGTGTGTGTGTGTGTGTGTGTGTGTGTGTGTGTGTGTGTGCGTGTGCCTGATCTTTGATCTGCTGTGTAAAAGAGTGTACACCAATTCAATTCATTTCATTTCAGTGTTCTCTCAGCAGTGCCAATAACGTGTGTCTTACGTCTCCTTCTCGATATGAGGAGGAGAATTCTCACTCTCTGCACAACAAACTCATATCAGGCTCTCAGATTTCAGGCCAGTTTCAAAGAGAAACACAATCTGCATGCAAACTACCTGCAGTCGCTGCTCCACATACCACCTCATACTACACAGGGAATAATCCCAGATATATATATATATACATAAACCTGTCAATAACCACCAGACACACAAACTCAGCTGTTAATTTAGTTTTTACTTGAAGTCATTTTGCAGCAAAATTCTACGAAGGAGCTTCGTGTCTCCATGTTGCCCGACTTTTCTCAAACTTCCAGGGATCAGGAAGGAACTCGTGTTCATAAGTGAATAAAGCAGCTCTCCTGGTGAACTAAGACACACTAAGACTTTCTGCTTTCACAGGATGTGACGCTGATTTATGTTTGACGGGTGGACAGACATTAAAGAAGACATGATGGACGTGGTGGTCGGAGAGACTGGTCTTACAGTTGAAATGGCTTGAATAGCTGAGAAGGAGACCTGATGTGGATTCTGTCCAGAAGAAGGCTGGACATGAACCCTCTCAGACCTGGACCTGCAGAGGGACCAGATCTCATGAAGGGTTTTACTCTGATCACACTTTTATTCATCTTATTTATGTTCATGGAAACATCCGACCTTACATCGTCCCTTCATCCATCTAATCAAAACCTCTTCACCTGGTGCAGGTCGACAGGCTGGTTCCACCTGGACAGGTGAGTCTGGTTAACCTGGACAGGTCAGTCTGGTTGACCTGGTTCCACCTGGACCGGTGAGTCTGGTTAACCTGGACAGGTCAGTCTGGTTAACCTGGTTCCACCTGGACAGGTCTGTCTGGTTAACCTGGACAGGTCAGTCTGGTTAACCTGGTTCCACCTGGACAGGTGAGCCTGGTTAACTAGGTTCCACCTGGACAGGTGAATCTGGTTAACTAGGTTCCACCTGGACAGGTCAGTCTGGTTAACCAGGTTCCACCTGGACAGGTCTGTCTGGTTAACCAGGTTCCACCTGGACAGGTGAGTCTGGTTAACCTGGACAGGTCAGTCTGGTTAACTAGGTTCCACCTGGACAGGTGAATCTGGTCAACCAGGTTCCACCTGGACAGGTCAGTCTGGTTAACTAGGTTCCACCTGGACAGGTGAATCTGATTAACTAGGTTCCACCTGGACAGGTCAGTCTGGTTAACCAGGTTCCACCTGGACAGGTGAGTCTGGTTAACCTGGTTCCACCTGGACAGGTTAGTCTGGTTAACCTGGTTCCACCTAGACAGGTCAGTCTGGTTATCCTGGTTCCATCTGGACAGGTCAGTCTGGTTAACCTGGTTCCACCTGGACAGGTGAGAATGACTCATATTTTAAAAACATGGGTCAGTGTTCATAAAGGGGAAACACAAACTTGGAATCAAACCGGGGACCCTCTCACTGTGAGCAGAGAGCGAACCACTTCACACAGCCATGCAAAGTGTTTTGTAGTCGTTTACACGCCGACGTTCATTAAACTCAAAAGTGCAAAAACTGGCTGCATGGAATGAATTATGTATCAAATAATTTATTATCTTTCCAAATAATAATAAAGGAAATGGTCAAATACAATATGAATACTCTATTATTAACAAAATAATAACTAAGTACATATATACATGTATAACTAGTACAAAACTAAAAACTGCAGAAAGACAATTCTTCATCATGTTGGTTTTACGTCCAATAAAAAGGCTCAAACAAAGTATATCTTCATTTTATTGGCTTTTCAGAATGTGTGTCTGTTTATTTCCACACACGGCTCAATGTAAATATTTTATTCACTCATATAACTAACTAACTAACTAACTAACTAACTAACTAACTAACTAACTAACTAACTAACTAACTAACTAACTAACTAACTAACTAACTAACTCATAAACAAACAAATAAATAGTAAATATCCTCACTGTTATACTACATTCATATTCTAATTTTTGGGGGAAAAGATTTAAAAGCGAATTGAATAATTAAATTGTTTTGGCGCCGTGTAATTTAACACTGCATGAATATTACGAGTGCATTTATAATAAGATTAAAATAAACTTTCAAATCATGTTGCTTTCAACAATTTTTCAGAAAAATTGGGAAGTGATTTTGGTTTTATTTTACATAATAACAATAGAAATGATTCAAAATGAAACACATTTAAAAGGAAGAGGAATGAAGTGACGCTTCTATTCTGATTAAAGTTAGAAAACATGTGTATTTATGGTTGTAATATGAAAAGATTATATGAAGAGAAAATACTTTGGGGCCTCAGAAAAAAGGTCTTTTAACCAGATTATAGGAGAAGATAAGAAACGTCCTCAGGACGTCTGGATTAACTCATAAAATAAGACAAATGAGGTAATTTCCGACCTGGAAGAAAACACGAGACCATGTTTAGTTAATAACTGTGACCTGCTCTTTGCCTTAAAAATACACACGTGTGTGATTATCTCTTTTATTCTTGTACACAGAAAAAAAGAAAAATCGTGAGATTAAAAACCTTAAAATGCCACAAATGAATGAGTGAATGTCAGAAAACATAAAACTGCATTGAGGGATCCTACAAAAAGAAAACAATTGTTGAAAAGATATATTGCCGCACTAATTCAGAATGTAACTGAAAAATAATCAATAATAATGGATTTTTTCATTTTAGGATAAGGCAACACACACACACACACACACACACACACACACACACACACACACACACACACACACACACACATATATATATATATATATATATAATTAAAAACCCTGTTTTGTTACATTTTTAATTACAGTTTTGTAATTTATCATATTTAACATTTGTCAATATTGAAAAAATAAATATCGACATAAATGTAATTTCCAAATCGTCAATAATCCCGTCAACTTATTATGAGTATTTTTCTAAATTAGTTTATATTTGTTCCATCAAAATATTATAGCAACTTCTTCAGGTTTGAACGCAAGACGACCAAAAAAATTTTAAATTTAAAAATGAAAATTAATAAATAAATTAGATTACACTTTACCCTCGTGATTATTTCTTTGTATCTTTTTTTTTTCAGACCAAATGAATCACTGGCTGTTGCTTCCCTACATTTTATAAATACACACAAAATGATTAGAATATTACATCAATCTGACGCCACCAGAAAAAAAGTCTAAACTATTTGAGGACAGTTATTTTCATGTGCTTCCTGTGTATAATATACAACACATGCACATGATCGTTTGGATGACTATAAAACCAAACATGAATAAATAATTGAAATAATAGCGGAGGAAGCCTTAATCTCAATTTAATTTATTACATGAAGAAGAAATGAAAGTTATTTGTTCTTGTCATTTGTGTGTTAAATCATAGAGAAGACACACTCGTAAAAGTAGATAACTGGAGAACAACAAACAGAGGAAGTCAGAGTTAGAGAGCTGGAGGAAGAGAGAGGGATGCAGGAAGGGAGGACAGGATGAAGGGAAGAAAGTATGGAGGGAATATAATGTGGAGGGAGAGAAGGAGGGAGAGGAGGAGAGGGTCAGGAGTCCCTCTCATTTTTTATCCATTACTGCAGAGGGTCACATTCTGGGTCACGGCTCTATGTTGATACGCTGCGTGTGTGTGTGTGTGTGTGTGTGTGTGTGTGTGTGTGTGTGTGTGTGTGTGTGTGTGTGTGTGTGTGTGTGTGTGTGTGTGTGTGTGTGTGTGTGTGTGTGTGTGTGTGTGTGTTAAAATGAAACACATCTGAAGAAAGAAAGGAAAGGAGACGGAGTGCAGGCGAAGAGGAGGAGTAGACGATGGGAGGAGGTTTTTGAATTTGACCGCAGGCTGACCTCCCCTTTCACCTCTCCTTCACCTCCCCTCTCCATCCTTCATCCCGGACAGAGAGGGCCCCACACACACACACATACACACACACACACACACACACACACACACACACACACACACACACACACACACACACACACACACACACACACACACACACACACACACACACACACACACACACACACACACACACACACAGTCTGCGCAGTCTGACTTGTCCTGGCAGTGACCCCTGCTCTGCTCAGCAGGAATGTTGAAGAAGAGGGTGAGCGATCCACACACACGCACACACACACATGCACATACACATACACATATGCACACACACACACATACACACAAGACGCTCTTACCTATCTTTTTCTATAAGATTAGAAAAAAACACAAAACGTGTGTAAGTGTGTGTGTGAGTTTGCTCAGGGAAGTGCACACACACACACACACACACACACACACACACACACACACACACACACACACACACACACACACACACACACACACACACACACACACACACACACACACACACACACACACACACACACACACACAGGCGTGGGGATGATGAATGGGCAGTAATCCACAGTGAGACTTGTGTATACCCACTCACACAATCAAAGGCCGGGGACAGACATGCACACACACACACACACACACACACACACACACACACACACACACACACACACACACACACACACACACACACACACACACACACACACACACACACACACACACACACACACACACGTCAGGGTGTTTATGTGGTGCAGATGTTGGGCAGGAAACGAGCTGCACTAACACACACACACACACACACACACACACACACACACACACACACACACACACACACACACACACACACACACACACACACACACACACACACACACACACACACGAGGATTGCGGCGGTATCTACAGGTTTATTTAATAACGCCGCTGTACCTGTGCAAGCTGCAGAGACTGAGGGTCAGAGGTCATCCCCAGGTCACCATGTCGGTCTGCAGTTCATGGCCCTATAGCCTCCAATGGTGTGTGAATGTGTGTGTTAATGGGTGAATGTGATGAACCATGTAAAGCACTTTGGGGGCTGCTCACACGGCGGAAAACCTTAAATATAAGTGGGGTCTATTTACCTCTTTGTGGCTCCATATGAATTTTATGTTGTGGTTAAAACACACGCGGAACACAGAAGTTATGTACGAGTTAATTACGTTTTTGTAGCTTTTGAGGTTTTCAGATTGACAGAAATAGTTTATTTCCTCTCCTGTCGCGACATGAAGACGAGGTTCTGCACTCACTGTGGCCCTTTTTGTTTCAGATCTGGAGAGTTGGTTTCTTCTTTTCTCGGTTTGGATGAAACACAAACCCAGAAGTGCTGTGCTGCGGCAGTGGTTCCACCTGGTGACTGCTGCTGGATTAATCACCTTAACTA
>NC_137647.1:22653179-22665679 GCF_963383615.2 Lipophrys pholis | reverse complement strand
GTGTGTGTGTGTGTGTGTGTGTGTGTGTGTGTGTGTGTGTGTGTGTGTGCTTACATGCAGCAATGATGGTGTAGCAATTGAAGGCTGGTTCATCAGGAGGTCAAAAACACACACACACACACACACACACACACACACACACACACACACACACACACACACACACAACACACACACACACACACACACACACACACACACACACACACACACACACACACACACACACACACACACACACACAGTTTCTTCCATCTGTGCAGCAGGCAGCAGATTAAAAAGGACTGGATCCCATTAAACACACATCACCTTCACATTGTGTGAGTGTGTGTGTGTGTGTGTGTGTGTGTGTGTGTGTGTGTGTGTGTGTGTGTGTGTGTGTGTGTGTGTGTGTTTGTGTGTGTGAGAGAGAGAGCGAGAGAGAGAGAGAGAGAGAGAGAGAGAGAGAGAGAGAGAGAGACAGACAGGAAAAGGGAAAGAAAGAAAGAAAGAAAGACTTGCAGGGTTTCAGGACGTCACTGGATCAAGCTTTGATCCAGTGACAGAAGCAGAAGATGAATCGATGATAAAGAATGTGTGTCAGTAGCAGCCGGTTATCGCCTGCAGGGAGTCGACTGAACTCTTCAACTCAGCTCTTTCTCTTACTTTTCTACTGAAACGTAGAACCGCCACAGCACAGAAATATAAATACTTTGGATGAAAACTATTCTTTTGCGGATTGTCTCCCTCACACGGTGGGAACGAGACGTCGTCTGAGTGTTGATGATGTTTCATTATTGAGCTACTGATGCTGGAAGTATATATATATATATATATATATATATATATATATATATATATATAGTAGTTCTACGCTTCTGTACTTCTTAAAAGTTTCCATCCAGAAATGATCACGACATGAGAACCTGTAACATCAGGAAGTTCAGTCATCACTACTCATACCAGCATATTAAAGAAAATACTGCCTCTCATTCGATGCCACCTAAAGAACATTAAATCCTCCTAAATGTACACATTGAAAGTGAATTCACAGTCTGCTCTCACAGAGGTTATGATCAGACCTATGGGACATCTGATGTAGTACTTATATTGGGCTTGTGATGTGCCACAGACGACCTTCACTTCTGGACTACTTCATTTGTCCGCCCAGTTTCACGGGACGTCTTTGCATTAGAACGAGCCCAAGTTGATCCAATCTGGCGTAACCTGGCCCCGGAACTAAGGCCAGCTGACTCTGATGGGCGAGAGAATATCCCTCTCCACACACCCTGTGTCCTCCAGACACTCAGAATGTTAATCTTTAGGTGAAATGAAGAATTTATACACGCTTCTATGTCTTTCATTAAACATTTCATTTGGTCCAACTTAAGGTGCTCAGGTTGGTTTAACTTCATTTAATTCAGGGCGCTCAAGGGATGGAGCCCAACTAATTTACTGAAGGAGCGTTAACACAATTTAATGAGGTTTGGTTTGGTATATCTTTATTTAAAACATTTTTACAAATGTAAGCTAATGAAACAATAATGCTAATACCAATAATAATATGAGAAAAAATATATGAATAATCACAGCAATAATACTTTTATTATTATTATTATTATTATTATTATTATTATTATTATTATTATTATTATTATTATTATTATTATTATTATTATTATTATTATTATTATGTACTTACTGTGTAAATCCAGCCCAAACCCTAAGGTTGGTCAACTATTGCAAAGTGAGTTGCTCCAACTTCAGTTTATCTCGTTGAACCAAAGGAACTGTGTAATGTTAGAATAATGACATTAGAAATACCTTCCATGATATATTTAAGGCAATTCTAATTATTACATTTCAGTCCATCGTCTGGCTTGACTGAAGTAAAACCACGTATGTATGAAGACACACGGAGCAAAACAGCTTTACGTTAAATTTTTCTTATATTCAAGTGAAAACATGAATATTCCTGGAAATTGTGGAAATCTCACTAAGAGTGACGCTGCTCTGAGAAACTTTTTGAACTTTCACCTGTGAAACGTGAAACTACCTGAAATATTAGCAGCTTTTCACCAGAGGAGACAAACACACAACTGAACATTTTTTGCAGTCCACTAACAGGTGGTTAAATCTGTCAATCAGGGGTGGGGAGGCGGGATATTCTGTGAGTTATAATTCCAATAAAGAATCCATAAAATTAAATTGATCTTTGAATTAGCAGACAGAGCGAGGTAATGGTGATTAGTGTGTTCAGCATGGCAGAGCTAATTAGAGCAACAGCTGCTGCTGCTGCCTCTGCGTGTGTGTGTGTGTGTGTGTGTGTGTGTGTGTGTGTGTGTGTGTGTGTGTGTGTGGATTGATGGTTTCTGGTCTTAGACTTCAATTTCCTTCTCCTCCTGACATGTCAGAGACTGTAAATCAGTAGGACACAAGCACACACACACACACACACACACACACACACACACACACACACACACACACACACACACACACACACACACACACACACACACACACACACACACACACACACACACACACACACACACACACACACACACACACACACACGCATGCGCACACGCGCCATCTGTCCACGGTGCTGCTTAATTTACAGCCTGCTGTGTGTGTGTGTGTGTGTGTGTGTGTGTGTGTGTGTGTATTGTGGTTGCCTCTAATTATTTTCCTATTCCACTTTACAGCATCCTATATGCTGATGTTATGGCTGCACTATAGTTTCATGCAGCTCCATCAGCGCCTGTGTTTAATATTGAGTCGTCTCCCAGTTTCACACTGATAAACAGCCTCAAACTGGGTTTGCTTGCAATTTGTGTAATGAAGTTTAGTGTTTCCCAATATTAGTTTTTGAATCATTTGCAGCCGACTCGCCTGCACTTCACAGCAAAACGTCGAGCACAGAGTAATATGATTACATATGCCATGAAAATAAAAGCACATCTGGCGTCTGAAGTATCGTAACAATCCTGAGAGAGTATGGACGTTCCCTGGTCCGTCCCTGGTCTGTCCCTGGTCCGTCCCTGGTCCGTCCCTGGTCTGTCCCTGGTCCGTCCCTGTGTCTCCGCTTCCTGCTGCTTACTTCCTTCGTTCCTCAGACGCAGTCCCGTCACGAATTCCCCAGAAAAGATCTTTTTTAAATAGTTGAAAATGACTGCAAAAAGAAATATTATGACTACTAATTTCACACACACACACACACACACACACACACACACACACACACACACACACACACACACACACACACACACACACACACACACACACACACACACACACACACACACACACACACACACACACACACACGGATAGAGTTCATCCAGGAGTTTATTCCTGCCAATATTTACACGTATCTATCTGTCAGGCCAGTGTGTGTGTGTGTGTGTGTGTGTGTGTGTGTGTGTGTGTGCGCGTGAGGCTATCGTCCATTAAATCCAATTAGCTCCCCTGTCCTGCCGCTTGAAGCTGAGCGGTGTGAGCCGGATGGTAATAACTTTGAGCGTGTGTGTCGGGTGTCAGCAGGACAATCCTCGCTGCCAGTTAAAAGGCCCTAATTGATGTTTATGGTGGTAATATTGTTGTGTTATCGTTGTAAGTTCCACGCTCGGGAGTCAAGGATAAAGCCATATCATAAAAGTTACAAGTAAGGCATCGGTGAGGTGGTGAAGCAGTTTCTCTCGCCGCGTCGGCGTCGGGTTTAGTTCCTCCCTGTGATTTAGGAAGATATTCAGTGGAATTTTTTTCCGGATCATAAAACACAGACACAGATTTTAAACTCTGTAGATTCTATTATCATTTCTATCTTTCCCGACTCCCAGGATACAATCAAGACTTTGTTATGACACAAGAGCGCGACTTTATTCAAAGGCAGCCGTACAGGTGACGTGAGAAGGCGTGTCTGTAACCAGTCAGCCATAAGTTTAGAACCACCTGCCTGGCATTGTGGATTGAAGCTTGATTAAAGCCAAGACTCAAGTTTGTATTCCGGCCATCCAGTCCAGCAGACAGGAAGTAGATGAGGGTGGTGTTTGTCAATGGGAACTGTGGAGGTAGTGAGCAGTGGGCAGAGAGTCGCAGGTCTGTGAGGACGTTCATCCCCCTCGTGTCTCTGAGAGACAACTTTGCTTCTAATCTCAACGTCGTCCCCGCAGCGACCGGAGGTTCCACAGACTGTGGAGAGTATCTGGACGCTTCCAGAGGAAAGACTGAACTGGAACACAGTGGGAGGGAAAGAGTCTGATCTTTGACCTTCAGTCTGTCTGTGGAGGAAAATCAGCTTCAGTCATTCAGCGACTTTCTGGAAATCTTTGAGCGTCGGAGGAAAACTTGAACGTCTTAAACTTGTTAATCAAGCGATTATGAAAACTCACAATGTTTGGCTGTGGTTGTGGTGTCTCACAGCTCCTGCAGACCTACAGACCTACAGACCTACAGACCTACAGACATGCAGACCTACAGACCTGCAGACCTGCAGACCTGCAGACCTGCAGACCTACAGACCTGCAGACCTGCAGACCTGCAGACTTGCAGACATGCAGACATGCAGACCTACAGACCTACTGACCTACAGACCTACAGACCTACAGACCTGCAGACCTGCAGACCTACTGACCTACTGACCTACAGACCTACAGACCTACAGACCTACTGACCTGCAGACCTACTGACCGGTGTCTGCAGCAGGCTTACGGATGAAGCGTTCCATCCTTCACCATCCAAGAGGAAGTGTTTATAGCTCAGCAGCAGATTATTCAATCCGGCCCAGATTGCAGACGTTCTTCTTCTTCTTCTTCTTTTGGGTTTTTAAACGGCAGTTGACATCCGTGAAGTTACATTACCGCCATCTGCTGGTTCTCGCTGTTAAACAGACTAATATGCTTTCATTTGCCATTGCTCCAGTGTGAATATTCTGTGTTTTCATGTAATGCTGTTGCCGTGGCAACGCATAATCACAGTGACATGAGAAGGATTTTTTGGTAAAACTTAAAAATGCTCAAAACCTCACCAGAATGGGAAGATGCAGTCAGTATCGACTCGTCCGTCTGGAAAGACGACTTCGGTATAACAAACGTATCTAACGGCCCCAGCAGGACGTTTCACCTGCAGCGATGAGATTTTGCACGCCGATGTAAAGACGAAAACGACAACAGGAAGTCGGCCATTTTGAATTAACTGTGCAATTTTTTCATGTATTTTGTCAAATTGAGAGAAAAACTCCTCCCGTTGGTTAACGTGTCCTGTCATTAAACTAAACACCATTGACCAGATTAGAAGTTAAACATAAGTTGATTTTGTTGTTTTGAAAATACGTGACTCTATTTATTAATTCATCGTCCACAAACATCAGTTTGAATTATATAATGTGGATTTTGTATCAAATAATAAAAGTGATTGTTTAGTTCTGTATTGAATATATCACTTCAGAAAATAGTTTTTTAGGAGGTTTATTTAATCAGATATAAATACATTCATGTGTGGATGAAATATTTACATATTTCACAGGACAAACAGCCGTCTCCAGGGACACGTTGGTGTCTTCTCCAGAAATAGCTGCTTTTCAGGAGATTGTTTCAGATTGTTGTAATCTGCAGCTTCACAGTGCAGAGCAGCTTTATCTTCTCGTGTGACTCAACAGGCAGAGGGAGAAAACAGCCCATAATAAACACGGACACGGAGTGCAGTGGTTTTCTCGCCAGCGCTGATTAAATGAGAGACAGAGAAAGTGTGTGGTCCTCCTCCAGCTCTCCGCCTGCAGTCTGTCCATCATTGCTTCCTTTCAGAGGAGACCACACACACACACACACACACACACACACACACACACACACACACACACACACACACACACACACACACACACACACACACACACACACACACACACACACACACACACACACACACACACACACACACACAAACAAGTGTGAACGTGTCTGTCAGTGTGTTCACAGTGTGTGAGATTCAGGAAGTGTGTGTGTGTGCGTGTGTGTGTGTGTGTGTGTGTGTGTGTGTGTGTGTGTGTGTAACCCTCTCTGACACTCCTGAAGCCTGGTGAAACCTCCACCCTGACAGTGAGCTGGCTGGAGGTCACTCGGTGGTCAGCAAACTGACCTCGCTCTTCCTCTTCCTCTTCCTCTCTTTCCTTCACACTCTTACTTTTCTCTCTCTCTGTCTGGAAATCTTTTATTTTAGTCTCTTTATATATATTTTTCCTTTGCATATATGTGACACCAGTGAACAGTAGTCCCTCTGCTTCTGCTTCAGCCTGCAGATCTGAAGCTTCGGACACTTTTAGATGGTGGTCAGTCGGTACAGCTCGTCTATACGTCTATACGTCCATACGTCCATACGTCCATACGCTGTCCTCCAAGGTTCCTGTGGAACGACTCTCTACCTGCTTGTTACTACCTTCGCCAACGAAAGTTGTGGCGAAGGTCATGTTATTGTCTGTGCCTATCTATTTATTTATTGGTTTGCATGTATGTATCTCGCAAAAACGATTCACCCGAATTGCCCAAAGGTTTCAGGGACGATTTGTCGTCATCCATAGATAGGTCCATTACATTTAGAGAGCAATCAGGTCAAACGTCAAGGTCTCGATCAAGAAAAGGTCAGGAACACATTTTCATCATAACGCGGGCAACTTTATTTTGATTGATGTCAAACCAACGTCAAAATGTTAAATTCCCTATCCTCTGATATGCTACATGATGCAGTGACATCATCACCTTGGTTAGAGGTTGGGGGGTCAAAGGTCAGGGTGGGGGGGGGGGGGGGGGTCACATGGAAATTGTAAAATGTGTGTACATCAGTGTCACACAGTGAGGATATAAAGTAATGCATACAACCATAACAAATGATGGAAGGATTGGTGTGGTGGGTCAAATCACCTCGTAATCTTTTGGTTTCCATGGTGACAAATGTGGCGTTGGCGAAGGTGTGAGCTCTACCGAGCTCCGTTTTATTTCAGATGTTTTCTTGCATCAGAGCCTTGTAATAAACCTTCATGTACTATGAAGTACTGATGCCAAAACTCCAGAACTCCAAGTCAATGAAAGACAGCCAGAGGCTGAAGTTGCTGGTGTTGACAGAGACATCTTTGGCGGTGGCCTCTGGCCGGGCCCAACAGATCTCGGGCTCTGAAGCTCCAACCCTGCAGACCTGACTTAACTCACCGCTTGACGGGAGTCCAGCAGCTCACGGACCCGAGGAAGGAGCACCGTCCACCATCAGCGCTACGCAGCGACGTCATGACAGCAACAGATCATCCGGACATGTTGGTCTTATGGCTCCTGTCTCCTCTGGACCTAAACAGCTGTGGACGAGATGTGCCATGGGACGTGTTTTTCTTTGTAAATTTAAATTCTTAAGCTTGTGTAGAAAGCTATAGAAACAAATCTTCACGTACTAATACTTCTTCCCACTAAGGACAAGAGGGGGTCATGGAATTCTGGTCATTTATAGATTATTATGCTGATATAAAGATGTCAAAGTGGTCAGTATGTGACTCCAGAAAGAAGCAAATTTGATCTTTAAACAAAAACTGCAACCACAATTAATCTCTCTCTCTCTCTCTCTCTCTCTCTCTCTCTCTCTCTCTCTCTCTCTCTCTCTCTCTCTCTCTCTCTCTCTCTCTCTCTCTCTCTCTCTCTCTCTCTCTCACACTCACACATACACACACACACACACTGTTTTTTTACCGCCTCACACAATAGGTGACAGATGCAAACGTGCCGCTCTGATTTGACTCGTCAGTCCAAACAACCAACAGAAGAAACATTTGAATGGACACAAGTTGTGTTTGCAGCTGCGTCTGTGTGAGACACTGAACCACCGCCTGCTCGGTGTGGACGGAGTCAAAACCTGCTCAGAACTAGGAGAAAAGTCTTGACGGTAGCTGCTACTGGACGGCAGACATAATTCAAATGTCACAGTAGACGACTGCCTGAATATCTCAGGGTTCTGAAGAGGTGAACTCTACATGTTCATCAATTCTGTGGAGAAATATAATAAGATGAGCTGCCTCACATTGTGCAAACTTCAAAAATCATTGGTGTTTGTTCATGTTGGCTCACAGGGAGGACGACATCGATTTGTCAGTTGTTATTGGAATTCCTTATTATCAGGATGTCTTGGTAAAGTCTGCCTGATTCACAATGCAGAGCTGAGAGGTTCTTTCAAGAAAGATAAGATTTCTTCTCTATTAGATTCCTGTTAAATCTAGAATACAATTTAAAATCCTTCTTTTAACCTATAAAGCTCTTAACAACCAGGTTCCCTCATATCTTAGAGAACTGTCGGTCCCATATCACCCAGAAGAACACTTGGTTCTCAGAGTTCTGCCCCCTGGAGGTTCCTAGGTTTTCTAAAGTAGAATGGAGGCAGAGCTTTCAGCTCTCAGGTTCCCCTCATGAGGAACCAGATCCTAGTTTCAGTTATGGAGGCTGACACAGTTTCTTTAAGGTCAGGCTCAAGACTTTTCTATTTAATAAATCTTACAGTTCGCTTCAGGAGACCCTGGATCATTTTCTAGTGAAGCTGCTGGAGGTTTAGACTGACGGAGAACCCACACTGAGCTTCTTTCCTCTTCATCCAGCTGCGGATGTCTGTGCTCTCACTGTTTCTCTGGACCTTCCTGCAGAAACTAGTGCTTTCAATTGATCTGCAGCTTACAAATCGATCCACAGCACATTGATTTCATCAGTTCTTTATTTGTATATTGCTCTGTTCTTCTCTCTCTTACTGCTCTCTAACCCGACCTGTCCTCTGAGTGAAGTTCTGTCTATTATCTGTCATCAGACTTACACCAGGAACACAAAGAAAACCCCCCAGCTGTTTTCCTGGAGGACTCAAAGAGAGATTAGAAGAGAACGGTGTGAATGAACGGAACACAGAGGTTTCTTTTTCTTCATATGTCGTGGAAAAAAATAAAAAAAGACACTCACAAAACAGCAATATGAACAAGGACGTGACCACTCCTCACCGCGTGTCTGGCACAGTGAGAGATGATTTATTCAAACGGATTCAGCTTCAGGTGCAGCTGGTGCAAACAAGATGCTACTTTCATGAAAACCAGAGGCCCTTCACCAGCAGCCTGCAGATGTTAAAACAGTACGTCTCGTCTCAAGTGTCAGCGTATTGTCTGGTGTGTGTGGCCCAGTGGAACTCAACAACAACACTAGTTTGCATTTCCAGTTAATATGGAGCCGGCGGCTTGAAGCCCGGGAGAGTTGATGCGTCTGTCTTCAGTCCGACTGTATTTACTCAGGAGCTGATGGACCCTGACATGCAAAATCAGGGTTTTGAATATCAACAGCATGGTCGCGTGGCGACTGACGCATTGACGCCAACAGCGTGTTGACCAGTGATCCTTAATGGTGCAGAACACTTTATTCAAGAAAACTTCAAGGACCTATGTAAATATGCAAACACATGATTAATTTCCATAGAGTTTCATTTAAATTCTGAGGTATAATGTTATCTGCAACAATAACCTATCAGGTTTCTGCTATAACATGAAATAAACACAATCATTCCCCTTTCCAACAAAAGTTGGGGTGAAGTTTATGTTTTTAGTGGTATGTATGTATGTATGTATGTATGTATGTATGTATGTATGTATGTATGTATGTATGTATGTATGTATGTATGTGTGTGTGTGTGTGTGTGTGTGTGTGTGTGTGTGTGTGTGTGTGTATGTATGTATGTATGTATGTATGTGTGTGTGTGTGTGTGTGTGTGTGTGTGTGTGTGTGTGTGTGTGTGTGTGTATGTGTGTGTGTGTGTGTGTGTGTGTGTATGTATGTATGTATGTATGTATGTATGTATGTATGTATGTATGTATGTATGTATGTATGTATGTATGTGTGTGTGTGTGTGTGTGTGTGTGTATGTGTGTGTGTGTGTGTGTGTGTGTGTGTGTATGTATGTATGTATGTATGTATGTATGTATGTATGTATGTATGTATGTATGTATGTATGTATGTATGTATGTATGTATTCATGTATGTATGTATGTATGTATGTATGTGTGTGTGTGTGTGTGTGTGTGTGTGTGTGTGTGTGTGTGTGTGTGTGTGTGTGTGTGTATGTATGTATGTATGTATGTATGTATGTATGTATGTACCTATGAATTTGTGTGTGTGTGTGCGTGTGTGTGTGTCTGTCTGTCTGTCTGTCTGTCTGTCTGTCTGTCTGTCTGTCTGTCTGTCTGTCTGTCTGTCTGTCTGTCTGTCTGTATGTATGTATGTATGTATGTATGTATGTATGTATGTACGTATGTATGAATTCATGTGTGTATGTATGTATGTATGTATGTTTGTGTGTGTGTGTGTGTGTGTGTGTGTGTGTGTGTGTGTGTGTGTGTGTGTGTGTACGTACGTACGTACGTACGTATGTATGTATGAATTCAGGTGTGTATGTATGTATGTGTGTGTGTGTGTGAGTGTGAGTGTGTGTGTGTGTGTGTGTGTGTGTGTGTGTGTGTGTGTGTGTGTGTGTGTGTGTGTGTGTGTGTATGCATGTATGAATTCATGTGTGTATGTATGTATGTAACATGTGATACATAATCAGACACAGCAGCTCCTGGACAGTTGAGATATTTCCTCCGTTGTGGACACTCTGGAGCTCCGCGGTGAGCCGTCAGGCAGGGCTGCAGCAAGGACGCTGCCGTTAGCCGCCTGTTAGCACACTGCTAACTCCTCTCCGGAGTTCACAGCTTATATCTCAGTTAAACACGTGTCCAGAAACCCCGGTGTGAGCGCTTTGACTCGGGTTGTAGTTTATGTTTGTCCCACCGCCCAGTGTTTCACACAGTGATGTTGCTACCTGACTAGTTAGCATCGATATGAGCTAACGGCTAACATGTTAGTGATGCTAACTCGGTTCCACAAAGAAATGTGGCGTTGGCGAAGGTCAGCGCTCTACCGAGTGCCATTCTAGTTTATTTATATGTTTTTATGTATATGATTGACCAACTTTTCAGTAATTCACAAATTACATAAAAAATTTACATTTTCAGGGATGATTTGTCTTTATGGACGAATGGTTCTATTAAATTTTTGAGGGCGATTGGCTCAAAGGTCACGTAATGGTCAAAAATGTATTTTCATCATAATCAGTTTTGATTTGATTGATGCCAAAATACTCAGTTTTCAATTCCCGATTCTCTGATATGCCACCTGAAGCAGTGACATCATTACCCTTGTCAGCGGATGGGGGTCAAAGGTCGGGGGGGGGTAGGGGGGGTAGGGGGGTCACACAGACATTGTAAAATGTGTGTACATCTGTGTTAAACAGTGATAACATGAACCAATTCAAACAACCATGACAAATGATGGAAGGAGTGATGTGGTGGGTCAAATGACCTTATAATCCTTTGGTTTCCATGGTGACAAATGGGGCGTTGGGGGAGGTATGCGCTCTACCGTGTACCTGTTCAAGTCTTTAGATAAAACAGAGATTTACCGATTAAAGTGACACACTGAACAGTAGGAATTCACATATTTCACTTTAAAGTCTGAAATAGCCTTTCTATAAAGTTTAACAGTGAAAAGCAAAACAAAACACACAGATCTCTACAACACTTAACAGCTGGGAACACAAGGTATCAACAGATTATCCCATATGCTCGCCTCTCCTCAGGGATTATAAACATACAATATATTTATCTACAATTAGCTTTAGCTTGTTGCTAAAAGAGACAGTCCAGTGTGGTAAAGTGGTTTAAGAACCTGCATCAGATACGTTCATACAGATTGGACAAAATAATGTGTATATAAAGAAATCATCCATCTTCTATACAACGTTATTTTGTGTAATCTCAATTAATCCTAATCTATGTTGTGGCACAATAGACAAGATAGTCAAGAAATCAGTTGATCTAAATCAGCAGAGGAAAGTAAAATGGGTAAAAAAGTAAATGACTGCTGAAACAGTGTGAAGAAGTTAAAACTGCTTGAAACAAACAGAAAGTAAAAGTTTAAGTAAAACATCTTTAACGCACTAAATTGGTAAAAAAAAAAACTGCTACGATAGTTAAAATAAAATAAAATTCAACGATGTCGTCTGCTGGTTCAACTTCATCTGATTTCATGAGCCTTAACCATCCATGGACGTGTTGCCAGTCCACCGCTTCTCCTTCCTCGGTCGTCTGTTTGTAGAAACTGACCACTGTTAGTGGACGACCCAGTCCCACCCCAGACTGTGGGACGCCTTCGTTTGTCCACCGCTGACAAACCGAGTCATTTCACAAACTTGCACCTGAAAACGTAACAAGGGCACGTTCCACCTGCCAAGGAAGACAGAACATGGCGGACAGCCCTTCTGTTTTCAGTGGTGATCGTGGCTTTAGCTTTATTTTGATAGCTTTTCTTGTTACAAACGATTAACTTTATTGTCAGGATTTGATTTGGATGTATACGAGCCATACTTTTTTCATTTCGGTGTACATTAACTCAACAAACCTTGGGTTTAAAAGGGAAGTTGGT
>NC_137647.1:22638179-22648179 GCF_963383615.2 Lipophrys pholis | reverse complement strand
TGTGTGTGTGTGTGTGTGTGTGAGAGCAGCAGGGGATTGTTTCCTCTTTACTATTCGTGACAATAAATAAACACAGACACTGTCAGCGTGCTGTGAACTCCTGAACTGAACTTGAACCAGCAGCTGGGTCATGAAGAGGGCAAAAAGGCAGTGGAACCCTCAACACACACACACACACACACACACACACACACACACACACACACACACACACACACACACACACACACACACACACACACACACACACACACACACACACACACACCTGCCCTGCGTCTGAGCGTCACTTTGTCTTCGCCGTGAAAATAAAGGCCGCGGTGAGACGGAGGCGAGTTCTCGTCCTCCGTTTCGTTCTCCGCCTCCTCGACACAAAGATTCACATTCTATATTCTATATTCAATATTTATCTCAGGTTGGACATTACTTTTTTCATACAGCTGCGTATTTGCTGAATTGTGAACCGTTTAAAAGAGTAATTTGATTTGAAGGATTCCACAGAAAGATGTCCCAAATGGTGAATAAAATGTAAATAAATACAATAAATAAAAGAAAAATGAAAATGAAAATAAAGAACTAAATGATAACACAAACAACAAATAACAGCAAAAAGCATACATTAATATTATAACCTGAATATGTTTGTACTTTATTACAGGTCTTGGAAGAAATATTGTTATTTACTGTTTTATGATGTTTTATGAACTCATGATACGATCAAATCAGAGCCGCTGATACACGGCTGAGAGCTGGCTGTGAGGGTGTGTGTGCGTGTGTGTGTGTGTGTGTGTGTGTGTGTGTGTGTGTGTGTGTGTGTGTTCAGACAATCTCAAGGACATTATATCTGCACAGCAAGTATTACCATGAAGGAGCATTTCACGGCTGTTTTCGTTCACTTCTCTTCATTTAATCTCATCAAATTCTTCCACAGATCTGAGGCAGAATATCAACGTGTGAATTCTGACCGACAAAAATCAAACAACCGTGACATTTCTGAATTAAAGTTTTCGATAATTTTGTGTTTTATTTTGTTTTTAAATTAAAATGTCCTCAAAATTCAGTTTTTCCACACACACGATACACACACCTCGGAAAACATAATCTCTCATGGAGCCACTTACACGCACACGCACACACACACGCACACACACGCACGTGGTTGTAACCGTCATCCAGACCTCATTACACGTCTCTCTTATTTATGGGAACTTGCTTTTATATCATCACAAGGAGGGACGCACAGTGTAAGTCCCTGCAATGGTAGCAATACCTGAACACACACACACACACACACACACACACACACACACACACACACACACACACACATACACACACACACACACACACACACACACAGGCCGTTCATTTGTCTCTCTGGTCTAAATAGGAAGTGATCAGTCACCGGCAGACGGGGAGAGACAGTGAACTCCCTCCAAACTCTGACCTCCCGGTGACCTCTGAGAGGAGAGCAGGTCTCACGTCAGGTTAAAGATGGAGGCACTGGAAATGGAAGAGAGGATCCAGATGACGAGGACGTGATGGGAAGCAGAGAGGGAAGATGACGCCAGTGAATTAGAAAAAGCTGAAGAGTGGAAGTGAAGTGCAAAGAGAAGGAAAGGTAATGACATGAGGAGAAGGTGCAAAGGGAGCAAACAAAGGCGAAGGAGAGGAGGAGGAAGAGGAGGAAGAGGAGGCGGAAGGGCGTGTTAGTCACCTGAACCAAACACTAGGGGGCAGTGTTGGGATGAGAGTGCATGAAGGACCCACTGGGTGTGGGAGGGTGGGGTGGGGGGGGCTGGACGTGGGAGGAGTACCTCAACAATAACGAGGTTACGAAAAAGAGGACGGGAGCGATCCGATTGGTCGAGTCGTTGAGCTTTTTCTTTTCACGTGGCAGCAGGTTGGCGAGGGGAGGAGCATCGCGTGACGCGGTGACACACGCTCGTCCATACGTAGCGATGCCATGGCGACATCTAATCCTGCCTAACAAACACCGCCCTGTTGGCTAATATACACACACACACACACACACACACACACGCACACACGCATACACACACAATGAGATGTGCACACGCATACCACATTTGTGTACACACAGCTTTGCAGACACACTCAACCATAACTGACACACACACAGTCTTGCGCACATGCATGCATGCATGGAAATACAGGCATTTTTTCCTGTGTGTGTGTGCGAGTGTGCGTGTTTGTGTGTGTGTGAGAGAGAGAGAGCGAGAGAGAGAGAGAGCGAGAGAGAGAGAGAGCGAGAGAGAGAGCCAAAGGTTTTTGTGTCTTTAACGCACTTTAGTGTGCTATGATGGGTGGAGCCTGCGCATGAGCATGCAGGTACTTCCTTATTTGCAAATGTTTGTGTGTGCGTGTATATGTGTGTGTGTGTTTGAGGCCTGAAATCCATGTAAATGAGAAACCTCTCAGCTCTGCACCACAACACTCGACCCCGGGTCGCACGGACCCTGGTGTAAAACGACACATGAAAGGCTCACGTTGGTATTCTGTCACTCATATTGTGTGTCCGTGTACTGGACACCTGGCTCGACCTCCCCGAAGGCGAGGGTGCGGTCACATGACTCATGGGAGACGTGATCAAAGGGCGGAGGAAGCCGTGAGCTCACAGGTCAGGTGTAGGGGGTCAGGGTGAGCGAGGCGGGCGAGGGAGGAAACCCTGAGAGAATCTGTGATCAGATCAAAGAGCTCGCACACACACACACACACACACACACACACACACACACACACACACACACACACACACACACACACACACACACACACACACACACACACACACACACACACACACACACACACACACACACACAGCCTCCAGTTCAGAGTGGGCATGGCTTGCTGGCATCCGCTGTGATGTCACTGGGGGTCATGGGGAGGTCACAGTGATGTCATGGTAAAGTCACTGCAGGGTCACTCAGAGGTCACAGTCACACAGTCACATCACTGCAGATCTCTGGGATTGAAAACACTTTCCTCATTCCTCATTCTCACGGTTTCCTCAGAATACAGAAGAAATCATCGCTTTCCTCACGCTCAGGCAGGAAACACAGCGACATCCCGCCATTATCTGAGGGAGATCAAAGCTGACGTTTTCCTCTGAATTCATTGTTAATTGAGGACTTGTAAGTCGATCCTGACAGTTTGTGTGACTGGAAGGTGGCTGATGAGTGGAAGTGGATTCTGGCCGTGGTCACTGGGACAAAGAGGCTGAACCACCGTCATCTATTTACGAAAGCCGTGAGGAAGTGTGCAGGGGCTGACATGAAAGATCAAAGTTAGCCGGGAGTGATATTTATAACATTTGAACCTATTCCGTGGGTTTGTTGAGCATTAAGAGAAGAAAACAGTAGAATCAAAGGTTTGAAGTCGTCACTCTCCTCACAGCTTCAGTCTCCTTCAGGCTCGTTCAATGTAAAGAGGTTCTAGTGAGGAGGACGGCAGCATGAGGTGTATCTGTTCGTTATTCATGTGTTCACATGTGTAGGTGTTGTTTAAAAAAACAAACATTTGTCAATAATGGATCATTGTTTTTTGTGAAGAGGTTAAAATATTCAGACAGCATAGTGCATCGTGTTTAAAAGTACCCCGAGCAATATACATTTGTACCTTCCTCGGGACTCATCAGTTCTTCTGCTTTTTAACGTTTCTTTCTTTCTTTCTTTCTTTCTTTCTTTCTTTCTTTCTTTCTTTCTTTCTTTCTTTCTTTCTTTCTTTCTTTCTTTCTTTCTTTTAAAGCGGTGGGACTTGACACAGAGTGATAGAACCAGCAGATGGTGGTAATGCAACATTCACAGATTCAAACTGCGGTTAAACCCAAAAGAAGAAGAAGAAGAAGAAGAAGAAGAAGAAGAAGAAGGAGGAGAAGGAGGAGAAGGAGGAGAAGGAGGAGAAGGAGGAGAAGGAGGAAACCATAGACATAATAAAGAGTAGACGCCTCATCGACTCCTGCCGCCAACGAGAGCGTTGCGTTTACATGGTGGCCATCTTGGACCGGTGGCAATCGCTCCTGCGTTGCATTACATCTATAAAGGAATGATGTGTTACACTATTAAAGTTAAATAAATCACGCAATCCTCAAGTTTGTTTATAACAAGAGTCAGACATTTTATATATATATATATATATATATGGAGAGAGAGAGAGAGAGAGAGAGAGAGAGAGAGAGAGAGAGAGAGACATAAATAGAACAAAAGAAACCCAGAAAACGTTGTGATCAGGTTTTTAGTGACATTATTGCTTAGGGCTATGGCTATACATTGCATTTGACAATTATTATTGGATAATTGTACTACTACAGTATTATTGTTATTGCTATTTTTATAATTATTATATTCTCATATTATTATTTTATTTTATATTTACTGGTATTCTCATTGTACTATTATTATTCCTATATTATATATTATATTACCTTATTATAATTATCTAATGCTGTTTCTTATTATTATAGTTTTTATTATTGTATTATAGTTACTGGATTCTTATATTATTATTGATATTATTATTATAACCATTACTACGGCTGAGTATAGCAAGTAACCTATTTGCCCACGGTAAGAGTATTATCACAATACAGCGATTCTGCTCGGTATATCGCTGGAAATTTCATCCACGATACGTTACGATATTTGTCTCGCTGAAGAAATTCAGAATTTATTGACTGGAACCACTTCACATGAATTACAAAACACTGTCAATCAATTTCACATGAATGACAGCCCAGTAAAACACATTAACACACACTAAACAATGTGTGTACTGCACATTAACACACTAAACAAAGTGTATACTGCACATTAACACACACTAAACAATGTGTATACTGCACATTAACACACACCAAACAATGTGTATACTGCACATTAACACACTAAACAAAGTGTGTACTGCACATTAACACACACCAAACAATGTGTATACTGCACATTAACACACACCAAACAATGTGTATACTGCACATTAACACACTAAACAAAGTGTATACTGCACATTAACACACACTAAACAAAGTGTGTACTGCACATTAACACACACCAAACAATGTGTATACTGCACATTAATACACACTAAACAAAGTGTGTACTGCACATTAACACACACTAAACAAAGTGTATACTGCACATTAACACACACTAAACAAAGTGTATGCTGCACATTAACACACACTAAACAAAGTGTGTACTTAACACACTAAACAAAGTGTATACTGAACATTACTGCACACTAAACAAAGTGTGTACTGCACATTAACACACACTAAACAAAGTGTGTACTGCACATTAACACACACTAAACAAAGTGTGTACTGCACATTAATACACACTAAACAAAGTGTATACTGCACCTTAACACACACTAAACAAATTGTATACTGAACATTACTGCACACTAAACAAAGTGTATACTGCACATTAACACACTAAACAAAGTGTATACTTTGTGTACACATTAACACACACTAAACAAAGTGTGTACTGCACATTAACACACACTAAACAAAGTAGCTACATGTATGACGTTTTTAAATAATCAAACAGTTTGGAAATCTTATAATTCTACTTAAAGATTGAGGAGTACCTCTTTCCATCGTCGATGTTCATTCACCGCTGCCTCCACCACCACCGGTCCAAGATGGCGGCGCTGTTGACGTGTCGCTCCCCAGTCGATGAGGCGTCTACTCTTTGTTATGTCAATGGAGGAAACAGTTAAGGACGAGGTCCTAGAGCGGTGGGGATAGTATAGACTAGCTCGAACCAGCAGATGGCGGTAATGCAATTTCACGGATGCCAACTGCCGTTGAACCCAAAAGAAGAAGAAGAAGAAGAAGAAGAAGAAGAAGAAGAAGAAGAAGAAGAAGAAGAAGAAGAAGAAGAAGAAGAAGAAGGGTTCTTTTAAACTGAGTTGAGATTCTACGTGACGTCACTCATATATTGTGGGATTGCCCGAAGATCATAGACTTTTGAAAATCAGTGAAAATTGAAATAAGAAGAATTGTAGGAATTTAACCAACCTGACACATACTTCAGATTCTACCTGACGATGTGATAGACAGAGACGGGAGCTACTTTCTGAGGATCCTGCCTCAAACAGAAAATTCAAACAGACGTGATTTTATGTTTCATATGTTTGTATTAAATAAATAAAAAGTTCAAACATTAAAAAAAAAAAGATGCTCAGATTATTACAGGTTTAACAAGCAGCTGAAAACAAGAAGAAGATTAATAATCCAGTGAAGAGTCATTGAGAGGAAACGGAGCTCTGACCTCCTCACTGGCTTTACTTTTCATTAACGTTGATCAGAAAGCCCCGGGCCGGTTACTGCTGGGTGGACTCACTCACTCACTCACTCACTCACTCACTCACTCACTCACTCACTCACTCACTCACTCATTCACTCATTCACTCGCGCACTCATTCACTCATTCACTCGCGCACTCATTCACTCGTTCACTCATTCACTCATTCACTCACTCACTCACTCACTCACTCACTCACTCACTCACTCACTCACTCACTCACTCACTCACTCACTCACTCACTCACTCACTCACTCGTTCACTCGTTCACTCATTCACTCACTCACTCACTCACTCACTCACTCACTCACTCACTCACTCGCTCACTCACTCACTCGTTCACTCGTTCACTCGTTCACTCGTTCACTCGTTCACTCGTTCACTCGTTCACTCGCTCACTCACTCACTCGCTCACTCACTCACTCACTCACTCACTCACTCACTCGTTCACTCGTTCACTCGCTCACTCACTCACTCACTCACTCGCTCACTCGTTCACTCGCTCACTCACTCACTCGTTCACTCGTTCACTCGTTCACTCGTTCACTCATTCACTCATTCACTCATTCACTCACTCACTCGTTCACTCGTTCACTCGTTCACTCGCTCACTCACACTCATTCACTCGTTCACTTCGTTCACTCGTTCACTCGTTCACTCGTTCACTCGCTCACTCACTCACTCGCTCACTCACTCACTCACTCACTCACTCACTCACTCGTTCACTCGCTCACTCACTCACTCACTCACTCGCTCACTCGTTCACTCGCTCACTCACTCACTCGTTCACTCGTTCACTCGTTCACTCGTTCACTCATTCACTCATTCACTCATTCACTCACTCACTCGTTCACTCGTTCTCTCATCCATCGCCGTCGTCCTGCAGGACACTAACGACTTCAACCAGCAAACAGCTTCAGTCAACAAGCTTCACTTTCAGCCTCTTTTCTTCTCATACTTTATGACGGTCAGGAATACTTCGTTGTACTTTGACATGTTTTCAATCGATTGAAAGTTTTTCATTTCTATGACCTGAAGAGGCCAAACATCCTCTTTTGCAATAACATGTACAGTACATGTCAAATGTGTATATTTTATTAATAGTAATAATGTATTTGAATTGAATTTTGCTTCACACAGAATATTACTTCACTTCTTACATGTGGTGTTTTTTTCTTAAGTTGTGCTGCTAAATTTTCAGTATTTGTGCCAAATTGAGAGGAAATAAAGGATTCTGAGCATGAAAATGTGATTTTTAGGTAAAGTAAAGTACGGTAAGGTATCGGTGTGTGAAAACGACAGAAACCAGAAACACATTTCTGCATTTTTTTGTTGAATTTGTACCAAAAACTCAACAATTATGAGACAAAGAAACTAAACTTGGATCCTCTTTTTCCTCAGCAAATTTTTAATATCGGGTTTGAAACTAACTTTGGGTTAAATTATTATTTTTGAGAAGTGACTCATTGATAATTCTGCCTTTCAAGCTGAACAAGAACAACAAATAAACCATATTATTACTATCTCGAGACTGCTGAAGTATTAGAGTGTGTGTTTTAAGTAAAACGCAGACTTCTCTCTTCAGACCTTCGTCACGTCGTCTTGGTTGTTCCTCTGTGATTTTTACAAATGGTAGATTTGTGTTCACTCAACACGCTCACGCACACACACACACACACACACACACACACACACACACACACACACACACACACACACACACACACACACACACACACACACACACACACACACACACACACACACACACACACACACACACACACACACACACACACACACCACAGTGTTTGAACTAAATCAGCTCTATTGGAGTTGACGTGTCAGGATTACAACTGTGGAGCAGTATTTTACCGGCAGTGGCCTCCTGCATGATGAGACTGGAGCAGTATTTGGCGACACATTAACACATTTATATGACCAACACAATGTAATTCTGTCAGCGCGTATGTGTGTGTGTGTGTGTGTGTGTGTGTGTGTGTGTGTGTGTGTGTGTGTGTGTGGCGCTGTTCATCAGGCTGTTCCTGTAATGACGACAAGGTGGAAAGTGGGTTAGAAGGAAAGGGAGAGAGGAAACATGGGAGCTGCAGTAGACGTTTCTTCGGCGTTGGGAGGATGGAGCTGCCAGGTCTGAATGAATGGAGTCCTCATTGACTTGTGTTTTTACAGGCAGGAGGAGAAATCAGCGGGAGGAAATCACCAGAAGATGAACTTTTAAAGACACAGTACATGAACTGTCTGGGTTTCTGCTCCAGGACTTTGTCTTGCTGACCTTCAGTCCTTCGTGCTTCAGAGAGAATCACTCTCATGACTCTGTCCGGATCTCCATGGCAGATTCACAAAAAGGATGAAAATGACTCAAAACGATGCAGTACACATGCCGCGCCTATAGGTGGCGCTGTAACCCTGCCACAGAAATACACCAAATATGTTACAAATCGAGAAATCGACCATCTGGCTTGATTAAACCGACGAGCATCAGCAGCATCTGCAGCTCGACCTGGAGGACGTAGTCCGCCATTGTTGTTGTTAGGTGACGTAGCGGAGAAGGGGTCACGGGGTTATCGGGTCGAGAGGTGGGGCTATGACATCATCGCTTTCAGATAATGTGCGTCCGCACGTCAAAGCAAAACAACCGCGTTTATGACTCACTGCTCAGGTCCTGGGCGTGTTCGACCCATTTCTGTGACTCATCGTCAAGACCTGCACCTTTTGGTGGAATTCTTTGCTTGAAGTCATATTGACAATGCTCACAGGCTCAGGCAGATCTTTAAGGTTTGGCATACGGTGATGAGCGAGTCGAGCAGGTCGTCTTCCAAACGGGAGGTTGGTGGTTCAACCCCCGTCTCTGCTCATGGGGTCATAAAATCACATGATGCATATATGAAAGAACAAGTTTTTCTCTGGTGGAAATAAAAATATGATTTCTTTATTCATTGTTGTCGATGGTGATGCAGACTAACATCTCATATCAGGGGGATCATGGATGGAGACCAGAACCAAGACTTCGTTAAAGCTAAGCAATCTAGAGCTACACTCGGTAGAGCGCTGAGCTTCGCCGCATTTCTCGGCAGAACCCAGTTAGCATCGCTGGCATGATAGCTGTTAGCTCACATCGATGCTAACTAGCTAGGTCAGGTAGGTATAGCCCTGTGTGACACAGTGAGCAGGGAGCGTCTCCATGGCAACAGACGCTGATCTCCTTTTATTTCCTCTGATCTCCTCCATGAGTTCTTCTCATCTACTTTGAATGAGACTTTTTTTTAATTACAATTTTGGGGATTTATTCTGAAACGGTTCTGTTAACGTCCCAAAATGTGATGGCTTGGTCGTTGGATTTCATGCAATTTGGCTGAGTAGTTTTTGAAAAGAAGCTGATCAAATAAATACAAAAATACATACAAACCAATACACGCAGATGAAAACATAACCTTCGTTGGTCGCCCAACTTCTGTTGGAGAAGGTTTGGATCTGTACTTTGTTTTTATATTGTATTTATATTTCACGTGTTATCAGACCATCTTTCTTCTGCTCCAGACAGTTGAGGCATTAATGTAATTAGCATTAAACTGCAGAACACAAAACTACAACACATGCAAATGTTTAGTAAGAAGTCGCTTCAGACATGACGAGGATTCAGTAGAAAC
>NC_137647.1:22545679-22635679 GCF_963383615.2 Lipophrys pholis | reverse complement strand
ACACTTAGTTTGCAACGTCACGGCATGTCTTATTTATTTTCATGTGTACTTGTTCCAGTCAGTCCCATTCCGGGTACATTTATGCTGATATTGTATATTACATTTAATTATTTGTGATAAAGGACAGTGGTACTTTAAGATGTATAAGATGTGGCAACAAGAAAATAAAACCTATTTTCAGAAATCAAGTGACAAATTTCTGACATTAGAATAAATCTGTTTAATTATTATTTCAATAGATTTGACTGAATATTTCCATATTCTAAAACACAATGCTTATTGTTGTTTTTAAAGAGCCACAGAAATAAAAGAAGACAAAAAAAAAGAAGAAAAAAAAATGGTCTCCAATGGAATGATGAAGTGGAAAACTTGAATTTCCAAGTATTGTAGTGAGTTTCCTGTAAAGGATTCCTAAGTTTTGTTAAACATCAGCGTCCCCAGTGGGTTTCGAATATGGCCACTGGGGGAGAACATGAAGCTGAACGTAAATTCACGTGAGCCGTCGTCAGGACGACGGGAGTGTGTGAGCGTGGGATACTGGGATAGTTCTGAAACCCCCGAGTGTGACATGTTTGCGTCTCTCTCCCATGTCTCCGCTCTGATTGGCCGCTCGCTGTGTTTTTCTGCTCCTGGTTACAGCGTCTCCAAGGAAGCAACATTTAACACCCGGTCGCCAAAACTGCAGCAAGAAAACACACACACACACACACACACACACACACACACACACACACACACACACACACACACACACACACACACACACACACACACACACACACACACACACACACACACACACACAGGCTGGTAAGTCCTAGTTAAACACTGTAATGTGGAATCATCTCTCTCCCTCTCGGTCTGACACAAACACACACAAACGCTCGGGGGGGAATATTACTTCATCCTAAGCATTTTCAAATCGGGTGATGACAGAAAGAGGGAGAGCGAGCGGCACACGGAGCCAGGCTGTGGTTTCGGGTTGAGCGGTGGTGTGTGTGTGAGGTTAACGAGCTCTTACAGGCTCGTTATCGTGCTGATGAAAGACACGGCGAGGGAGGGCGAGCGGCACAGTCGGGTGTGGTCACTGGCTTTTCTTTTCAAGAGCCTCTTAAATAAACCTCCCCACCATTCTGAAGTGTGTGTGTGTGTGTGTGTGTGTGTGTGTGTGTGTGTGTGTGTGTGTGTGTGTGTGTGTGTGTGTGTGTGTGTGTGTGTGTGTGTGTGTGTGTGTGTGTGTGTGTGTGTGTGTGTGTGTGTGTGTGTGTGTGTGTGTTTCTGTGAATGTATAAAACCAGACACGAGAGGCCAATGTTTTCTTTAGCAATGTCTCCTCTATACAGTCACCGTATGTTTGTTCTGTGTGTTTGCATGCACTTGAGGCAGTGTGTGACCAGCATGCTTTGTTGATCGTGTATGGAGACACGTTGAGGACAGAAACACACCTGAAGCTCAGAACAAGTCCGAGATGTGGACGACACACACCGTCAGCTCGGTGAACGTCCCGGACTGCTGAGGATTGAACGCGTGATGTATTTGAGCGCAGCGTGAAACGAGTCTGCACATTAGAGAATCTCGTTATCCAGCTGCTCTAATGACACTTTAATAAGTCGTCAACGATCAAGCTCTTCTTTTCCAGGCCACTCTACCACAGTTTCAGTAAGATTAGTATAGACTTTAATATTAGATGAAGCTTATAGTTCAATGTCGTTCAGGAAATTGACATTCGTTTCCTAGTTGATCTGCATTAAGTTTAGACTGGCGTCCATCTAGAGCTCTGTAACAGACACCTCTAAGAATATATACAAAGCTCTGTTGTCCCATGTTTAGACTCTGGTTTATAGTTACTTTCTGTTGCTCCATAGTTACAATGTTACTCCATAGTTACACTATGTTGCTCCATTGTTGTACACTGTTGCTCCATAGTCACATTCTGTTACTCCATAGTTACACTCTGATTCTCCATAATTAAACTGTTGCTCTATAGTTACACTCTGTTACTCCATAGTTACAACCCGTTGCTCCATAGTTACAACCTGTTACTCCATAGTTACAGCATGCTACTCCATAGTTACAACCTATCACTCCATAGTTACACTCTGTTGCTCCATAGTTACACTTTATTGCTTATTAGTTATACTGTTACTCCATAGTTACACTCTGTTAATCCCTAGTTACACTCTGTTGCTCATTAGTTACACTGTTACTCCATAGTTACATTGCTCCATAGTTACAACCTGTTATTCCATAGTCAAAACCTGTTGCTCCATAGCTACGCGCTGTTGCTCCATAGTTACACTGTTACTCTATAGTTACGCTTTGATACTTCATAGTTACACTGTTACTCCATAGTTTCAACCTGTCACTCCATAGTTACACTCTGATACTCCATAGTTACACTGTTACCCCATAGTTACACTTTGATACTCCAGTTACACTGTTGCTCCATAGTTACACTCTGATACTCCATAGTTACACTGCTACTCCATAGTTACACTGTGATACTTGAGTTACACTGTTGCTCCATAGTTACAACTTGTTACTCCATAGTTACAATATGTTGCTCCATAGTTACACGGTTACTCCATAGTTACACTCTGAAACTCCATAGTTACACTTTGATACTCTGTAGTTACACTCCGATACTCCATAGTTACACTGTTGCTCCATAGTTGTAACCTGTCACTCCATAGTTACACTCTGTTGCTACATAGTTACACTCTTTTGCTTATTAGTTAAACTGTTACTCCATAGTTACACTGTTGCTCCATAGTTACACTGTTACTCCATAATTACACTATGTTTCTCCATTGTTACACTGTTACTCCATAGTTACACTCTGTTGCTCCATAGTTTCACTGTTACTCTATAGTTACACTGTTGCTCCATAGTTATACTCTATTACTCCATAGTTACACTCTTTTGCTCCATAGTTACACTGTTACTCCATAATTACGCTCTGTTGCTCCATAGTTACACTGTTGCTCTATAGTTACACTCTATTACTCCATAGTTACACGGTTACTCCATAATTACGCTATATTACTCCATAGTTACACGGTTACTCCATAATTACGCTCTATTACTCCATAGTTACACTGTTGCTCTATAGTTACGCTCTATTACTCCATAGTTACACTGTTGCTCTATAGTTACACTCTATTACTCCATAGTTACTCTGTTGCTCCATATGTTTAAAAACCGACGCCGACCTTTTCCCACCATGTGAACGTTTCTCCTTCATGTTAAAGTCTCAGTCTTCTGCTCCTTTTATTAAAAGTCACACTGTGACCAGCTGCTCTATGTACATAAGAGACTTTACAAAGCCGAGCATGAAAGAGCAGTTGAGTGATTCCTGAGGGCAGGAGGCAAAAAGTTTCTATTGCTGCCGGAGTGAACAAACATGTCTTTGTTTCACCTGTAACACTCGTATTGCATCACATGGTGATGCTCATGGGAAAGATAAACTTCGCCTCTTATTGAGAGTTTGCTGCTTGTTCAGCGTTAACAAACCGCTCCTTAGCTTTATGAGTATCTAACTGAGTGAAAACAATCCCGGAAAACATTTCTTCTCCGACCAGAATCTACGGTGTGGAACTTCAGATTTTCATTTTTAGAAGAGCCGAGGAAATGTGAGCAGTCGTCCCATTCATGACCCAGGAAATATTTTATCTCAAGAAGTGATTCCAACATGAACACCCTAACAGCAACACGAACACCCTGACAGCAACATGAACGCCCTGACAGCAACATGAACACCCTGACAGCAACATGAACGCCCTGACAGCAACATGAACACCCTAACAGCAACATGAACACCCTAACAGCAACACGAACACCCTGACAGCAACACGAACACCCTGACAGCAACATGAACACCCTAACAGCAACATGAACACCCTAACAGCAACATGAACACCCTCACAGCAACACAAACACCCTAACAGCAACATGAACACCCTGACAGCAACACGAACACCCTGACAGCAACACGAACATCCTAACAGCAACATGAACACCCTGACAGCAACATGAACACCCTAACAGCAACATGAGTGCCCTAACAGCAACATGAACACCCTAACAGCAACATGAACACCCTAACAGCAACATGAACACCCTCACAGCAACACAAACATCCTAACAGCAACATGAACACCCTGACAGCAACACGAACACCCTGACAGCAACACGAACATCCTAACAGCAACATGAACACCCTGACAGCAACACGAACACCCTAACAGCAACATGAACACCCTAACAGCAACATGAACACCCTAACAGCAACACGAACACCCTAACCGCAACATGAACACCCTGACAGCAACATGAACACCCTAACAGCAACACGAACACCCTAACAGCAACATGAACACCCTAACAGCAACACGAACACCCTAACAGCAACACGAACACCCTGACAGCAACATGAACACCCTGACAGCAACACGAACACCCTGACAGCAACACGAACCCCCTAACAGCAACATGAACACCCTGACAGCAACATGAACACCCTAACAGCAACATGAACACCCTGACAGCAACATGAACACCCTAACAGCAACATGAACACCCTAACAGATATTAAAGAATGGTCTACGCCATACCAAACTCTGGAAGCGGTGTACCGTAACTTTAAGGACTAAAATGTGGGTTTTCGTGTGTTCCCACTGAAAAAGTTGTGGATGGTACAGAAAAGAACCGCGACCACCGGCTACGATTTTCCGTCACCCGTCCGTTGCGGTACCTAGCACTGAGGAACGGGTCTGTGAGGAGGAGTGACGACGCAGCCGTCTGCTGATTGGTCAGTGACGATCGTCACTCTCGACAACCCTACATTGTTGTTTACATGCGGCGCTTTGCTTCACTGGCTGTTTTGTTAACTGGGTTTATTGCGACACAACATCCTGGTCTTTCAACGAGGCTCAGACGTTCCTCCAGCAGAAGAGGAGGAGATTCGGCAGGAGCTGGACGCTGATGTTCACCATGCTGTGTCACACAGAACGAGGCTCAAGGCTTTCCTTGCACGATGACGTGTCCCCGTGTCGTTCACAACCCCGCCTATATGTTAACCATACCTTCTGTGGTGGGACCGTGCGACATAGTTTGGCCTGGGTGCACTTTGCCATACCGTACCATACCCTCCCGCCTTGCCCCTCCTCGCCACACACCACATATAAGTCAAACTTTTTTTTTTCATAATTTGACTGGTCCTGCGACTTATTGTCAGGCGCAGCTTATATATCAAAATATATAAGCGGTGTAACACAGCTGCTATTATGATGAGCGCCTGTCCCAACGCCTGATTGTCTTTCCCCTGGAGATGATGGAGTGTGAAACCAACTTCATCAGTCAGCCGTTAGCATAGCCACCGGCAGCTCCAAAACAACTGGTCAGGAGAAATCAACCTTCACAATAAAGCTGGCAGGACGTGGTTGTAGAGATGGACCAACCTGGTCACCGATGGTCATTTTCACACTGAAAGCCCACAGACTGAATAACTTGCCTGTCCAGATGGAATGTTTGGAACGCCCAGGTCACAACTCAGACCTCCGTCAATGGTGTCGGGACTCCAGAGTGCAGCCAGAGGTATATCTGCTCAATACCGTCTAATCAGTCACTCTACCTTTTACACATTATGTCTGATGAACTGACCGACGAGAGTGAAACATCTTTTTTTCTTTGTTTGAATTTGGTCAATTCTGCACTGATGAACTCAAACTTCTTATTTCAAAATGTCACAACAAAGCTGCTCCATCCATCCATCCATCCATCCATCCATCCATCCATCCATAGGATGCATTTAGGAAACTTTGGATCATGTTTTCTTCAAGGTTAAAAATACGGACATTTTGCTAAGAACAAAAACAAACTGATGGTAAATCCAGCCTATTTGTCCATATTTGGTATATAAGCTGTTGTTCTGACGCTCTGGGTTCTTCTATATACCGTCTAACAGTAAGCCGCTCTGGCAGTATCACTCCCAGCAGCATGCCTGCCTGAGCACAACCGCTGCGGTCCAGATGACTGCAGATCAGCTGCTCTTGTCCAGAGGCGGAGACGGATTGTTTTACAGCGACCCTCCAGTGGGTGGCAGTGCAGCGTGTAAGGTTTCCATTATCTGTGTGTGTGGTGTGTATTCCTCTAGTAGTGAGGCCCAAACACTGGGAACACACCACACTTGTGGAGCACCCACACTGGTTTACATGTTTATCAGGGGAGGGATGAGGTTTCATGGGCGAGGTTAGAATCGGGTCAGGGTTCAGGTCCAAGGCCTGGATGAGGGTCAGGCACTTTGCACTTAAGTTTAGTTTGTGTGTAAAAGGCTGGGAGGTACATTACAAGTGTAGGAAAAGCAGGTATATTCATTGAAAACAAAAAGAAAAAAACCCAATATTTTTGCCGATGAACACAGACGGGAATATTAAAGCTGCAGCACACCTTGCAACACGTTTCGTGCTGGTTTCGTGTAATGAAAGAATAATAATAACTAGTTTTATTTACTACCGCAGTCCTCACGTTAACACAGCAGCAACACCGAATATCCCACATAATAATGCTCGTCTAATGCACTTTCTCAGTTTGACTAACCCGCTAATTGAAATCTGATGGCACACACACACACACACACACACACACACACACACACACACACACACACACACACACACACACACACACACACACACACACACACACACACACACACACACACACACACACACACACACACACACACACACACACGCGCCTCCTCCCTCTCTTTGCACTCTGGGTGACCCTGACATCAGCCCTACACTCTCTCCATCACTACGTCGCCATGGTAACAGCCTGAGGGTACGGCTGTGCAGTAAAGTTGTGTGGAGCATTTGAGAACGTGGTCGATAGTGAAAATCCACAGCTCTTTCTTTCTTTCTTTCTTTCTTTCTTTCTTTCTTTCTTTCTTTCTTTCTTTCTTTCTTTCTTTCTTTCTTTCTTTCTTTCATTTCTGTACTTCAAATCATTTTTCCATCCACTGCCTTCCCAGCCAGAGCTATGTTGCAGCACTACAATATTCCTTCCTTGTTCCTTGAGTGCGTAATAACATAACGGTGTGTGTGTGTGTGTGTGTGTGTGTGTGTGTGTGTGTGTGTGTGTGTGTGTGTGTGTGTGTAACCTTGTGACTTCTGTGATTGTTAATCAACTCGTCACTTTGCTCTCGTGTTGGTCCCAGCCCCCCTCGTGCAGTACCACACCTCAACCGGTAGGGGGCGAGATGTACTGTGTCTGAACTGAAGAAGAGGACTCAGTGTGTGTTATTTTATTGACGTTAACACATTCAGGTGAAAACTGTGTTACTATTCTGTAAGATTAAAAAAGATATCCACATACTTTTGCTGCTCACCAATAAGTTATCGCTAAATATAAAAAAACACAAAATGCTGATATAATTGTCTAAATCTCTGAAATCCATATCAAAAATATGCTAAAATAATAAACATGAAAGAGTCAATGAATGCTTTGATCAATCATTAAACTTCAAATAAACCAAATACATTCAAATAAACTAGAATATACATACAAAATTACAGTTGTTTCCTTTCCATTTTCAATATTATAAGCTTGGAAACCACTGATGCATAGTTTTGTTACGGCACATGTGACGTACCTGGCACATCGGTCCGGTTCCATAAGGAGGAGCTTCAACGAAGCTGTCTGCTGATTGGTAGTGACAAAACCAAGTCACAATATTTAATTATCTCGTCATCCGTAAACCCTCCCGTTGTCGTTCACATACAACGCTTTGTGCTCACTGGTTGTTTTGTTAACTGGGTTTATTGAAATGTGGGCGCCACACATTATCCTGGTCTTCTGACGAGGTTCAGACGCTCCTCTCAGTAATAGGGGAGGAGACACGTTGCTGTTCACAATGAGAACGTTTTCCAAGCCTTGTCACCGAGAACGAGGCTCATGACTTCACTCGGACGCATGAACACCAAAAAATGTCTTTGGCACTGCTCCCGCCTTTTATTGTCGCGTAATGATGCCACATACCTGCGTCGATATGCGGCGTTCACAACCCCGCCTGTATTTTAACTGTACAACAGATTTGTGTGGGTACGCTTCAGCTTGTTTCAGTTTTATGACCCTCGATCCAAAAACACCACCATGGCTGTGTGTGACAGGAGGAGTTCTTCTTCTCATGAAATAAGCTTTTAATGTGTACCAGTGTATCTCTCATGGTTGTATTCAAAGAGCTCAGTTTGTCCACTGGTTTTCTATGTCAGTCCGTCTCTGCAGGTATGGTGCCGTTGAAATGTCGACCCAATGAAAGGATGAACCTGGAGTCCTGTTGTCAGAAGATATTCCTCTCCGTTTTGCCGGTCCTGGCTCTTCCTGATCGTGTGCTGACTATCTATCCATCCATCCGCCGCGGTGCCGCCTGTTCCTGCAGCTGTGGTGGCTGGTTGCCATGGCGGCGGCGTTGGCCGGGGTCGGGACCTGACGGGATGCGACTGTAAATGAGGCTGTGGGGGAGCGCTGATGACAGCGGTGACGGGTTATCGGTTGCCACGGTAACAGTGTATTTCCCGACAGGCCTCCTTTTGAAGTGAAGACGTCTGTTCTCCTTCGTTTGTGTTTGAAGATTTTAAGAGGGAATAAAAAAAAGGATCAGCACACTGGTTCATTAAAGTCTTCTACTGTTGTACCATATATACTACAGAGAATCTAAAGAAACTCAAATTCACTTTCAAATGAAACTCCTGGATTTCATGACTCATCAATTTTAATTCTTCTCAGTTGCTGATCGATCCTTCTATATCAATAATGCAGACTCTCCCGTCTCGTAGAGTCCCTCCCAATACCCACTGAGGAATCTAATAGAGCTGAAGGACCAGTGCGTTGATTGACTAATCAGAAGATAATCAGCCGGGTCACTAACACATAATGTTTGCCCGGATCTGGTTCTGCAACCGTTTCAATTCGTCTATGACTTCAAGAAGATTCTGAATTTCTCCACTTGATGTTTTGTGTCATTGATGACAGAAATGTGAAATGTGAACACCACTTTTTTAAAGTATGAGTACTAACTTATTCCGAATACTAATGCGAGTACTTATTAAATGCCGCAAAGCCTCAATCAAATTCGTTATGCAAACAATGTGCGGAGGCTGTGGGTGGCAGTGAACCGCCTCTCCACAGCCTCAACGTCGATGCTACACACACTCCCATCAGAGTAGCAACTATCTACATACCTCTGTGTACCGTAGACCGAGCTGCTAATGAGTGTAACACTGAGACTTTAATCATGTGGAGCATGTAGCGTATAGCATCACTGGTGTGAGCCTGAGACTCTCTAGCATGTAGCATGGAGCATCACTGGTGTGAGCCCTGGAACTCTCTAGCATGTAGCATGTAGCATCACTGGTGTGAGCCTGAAACTCTCTAGCATATAGCATGCAGCATCACTGGTGTGAGCCTGAAACTCTCTAGCATGTAGCATGTAGCATCACTGGTGTGAGCCTGAGACTCTCTAGCATGTAGCATGTAGCATCACTGGTGTGAGCCGGAGACTCTCTAGCATGTAGCATGTAGCATCACTGGTGTGAGCCTGAGACTCTCTAGCATGTAGCAGTGTGTGTGTGTGTGTGTGTGTGTGTGTGTGTGTGTGTGTGTGTGTGTGTGTGTGTGTGTGTGTGTGTGTGTGTGTGTGTGTGTGTGTGTGTGTGTGTGTTAGTGCCACAGATGAGTTTTTTAGTCTGGTTCAATGGTTAGATGAGCTGACACTGCTACAAAGTAAATTCACACACACACACACACACACACACACACACACACACACACACACACACACACACACACACACACACACACACACACACACACACACACACACACACACTGACATTAGCATGCAAATTAAGCTCCATTCAAGCGCACTCCTCCAGCCTTCCTCTTTCATTTAACCACACATCAATCCACAGGTACACACACACACACACACACACACACACACACACACACACACACACACACACACACACACACACACACACACACACACACACACACACACACACGCACACGCACACTAATCAAAACATCATGCGATGGCCTCTCCAGCTCAGTGTTAATTGTGTGTGTGTGAATGTATTGACATTAGCTCCTTTGTCTGTCTCCATATTCATCGTCTCTCTTGTTCTAATCTCACCTGCTCATTACATCCTTGGTATTGTGGCAGAAGAAGACGATAACATAAAATCTAAGTTAACCTACACATATTGCAACTTTCCAGATAAATGAAGTATTTTTCAAAAACAATTACAGATGTTACAGATACTTATGGCCCAATCTTTAGCATCACCTCAGCTTTATTCTGTTCCACTTCACTCACTGTGCACAGTTCCTCATTAAACTCTAGAACCTGCTACCGGGTATTTCTGAATACCTGCCCAGCCAGGGTTTTATATGAACTGAGTGGCGCCCGAGATGTGACGTCTTATAACTGATGACAGAATCCAGAAGAACAAGAACCACAATGTCGTCTCACTGGTACCAGACGACAGGAGACAAGAGACGTTAATAAACTAAAGAAATGAACCGTCAAGGACCACAGGGTGGTTCATGGTAGTGGATGTTATTTACAGGCGCTGAGCGGTCAGCGTCAGGGGAGAGACGGACCTCCACTCCACCACGGTATTACTAGAAACCGCGATAAAGGACACTGAGTGTTTTGTGACTTGAAACATCGTCATCCCTGCGGCGGTTTGCTTGTTCGGCCTGCACAGTTTCAAATAGACTCACTGTGTATGTTGTCCCTGACATTTTCTCAAACCGGCTCTACAATCTACGAACTTACTCCGTCTTCACATGCAGCAATTACCGAAGAATTTCAGAACTCTCGTCGAGCTCACGGGCAGAGGCAGATCGGCCATCTGGATGTTCTCAAGCAGCTTGAACATTTATCTCGTCCTGCTGTCAGAGGAACCGCACAACCTGTGGACAGGAGAAAGCAGGACCACCGCAACAAACACATGTTTTCTGACTTTCCCAGTCACACTGATGGAGCCTTTCTGGGCAGTACCAGAACTGGAGTTCACTCGATAGATCAATTCCTGCACGATTTTACAGAAGCAAACGGTGTCATCAGCATACATCGTAGAACATCAAACTCACGAAGAGTTTTCTTCCTAAATCCAAAGTTTGTGTTTTCTGGACTGAAGAAGATAATTCAATGTGAAGCGAGCAGCATTGTGTGTCTGCTGGTGTGCTGCTCTTGATAGAAGTCTGTTTGGCTCTGGTGGATCACTTATTGTTGACAAAAAACAGAGACAAAAGACCTTCACAATAACCAGCTCGGGGCAGTAGGTGGTTCAGAGGGCTTATTCAGGAAGGAAGGAAACTTCAGGTTTGTGTTCATTGTTTTGAAAGTCTTTTGGTGTCATATTCATTATTCAACACCATCAGGGAGAAGTCCGACCAATTGAAAAGCCGTGTTGAGACCACACATCTAAACATCCTGCCAAAGTAATACTAAACTATTTTTAGTGGTTTTAAGTGGAAGTTGAAGTCCTGCAATAGATGATTCAGCAACAGAAACAATCTATAAGATCAATAAAAAAAACACTGTTTTGGAATTCTTTTAATCTGAAAAACTGGTCTGAATTCAGGCTGAAGGTCGGAAAGCCAAAACAATGTCATAGAATTCACTGATTGACCTTTTTAATCTCTCAAGTATGCTTGTCTCAGAGTATGGTTAACGTGTCTAAGACTAACATGGTTCTCTACAGTGGTAATCAGTGTGTTAATACTTTATTGCCGGTTGACCAGGTGACCATTCCTGATGTTGGTGATTCAGTCCCTATCCAACCCCGGTCCAGTGTCCTTGGGCGAGAGCTATCACACCAGCTTAGTGTGTGGATAGTTCAGGGCCTCGGTTCAATTGGGTGGGAAATGTTAGTAGTTTACTTTTCCTTTGGTTTAGTTCACTTTCACCAAACCCCTGCAACAAGGTCATGTCCTTTCAACAGCTGCTGGTTTGAGGCACTTAAAAAGAAAAAAGAAAGAAAAAGTAGTAAGTGTTCAGAATGACACGGACGTTTTGGTCTAGAGTAGATCCAAATAGAAAGAAGAAATTCTAAACTGAGAATCCAACCGACCAAAAGCCATCAGTCGAGTTAAAGGTGAAGTCAGGATGAGTTACATCCTCATTCATCCTCATGAGATTCAACCACCGATGTTGTAACTTGTGTCTTTCAGTGGCCCACTAAAGATCCAGAAACTACAAGGTCATACAACGTCACAGCTACAGCTGGAACACAATAACCAACGTTGCAAACAAACACGTGCTCTCAGTAAAACAGGAATTCATCCAAAGCTGGGGAAGAAGGTTCCAGGTCATTTGAAGCTGTTGATGTTTTCTCCTGATTAGAGTCCATTCAGGTCCTTCGTTCAGCCGCTTTGAATCCGTGATTAGTTCTACTTTCTTTGGGTTTGTTTGATCAGGCCAGTTAAATGAGCTGTCACTTTGGATTACTCAGAGAGACCATCCCTTTCTCTTGTCCTCTTTCTCTCCATGGCATGATGTCTTTCTCCTTGATTTTTATATTCTATCTATCTATCTATCTATCTATCTATCTATCTATCTATCTATCTATCTATCTATCTATCTATCTATCTATCTATCTATCTATCTATCTATCTATCTATCTATCTATCTATCTATCTATCTATCTATCTATCTATCTATCTATCTATCTATCTATCTATCTATCTATCTATCTATCTATCTATCTATCTATCTATCTATCTAAAGATCACATGAGAGCGACGTTCCTTCCAGCACAACAAGTAGTTTCATTACATTGTGGACTTTGGAAATTAACTGACATAATTGGAGGGTCACTGAAAAAGAAAAGTCTGAATTTAATGTTTACACCAGGATGTGATTTAACAAGACGTTGTTAACACATTTGACATAAAACTTTATTCCTTCCTCTTCCTCTGGTTTATAGATCTTTCTAATGGACTTCTTTCCGTCCCTCTATCAGCCCAGGGAGCGTTCTCCACTCGTCCTCCCTCGCCATGTAGTTTCCTTATTAACCTGGGTACCAGTGTTTGGGACTCTGTTGGTGAGTGTGTGTACAGGGTTTGTGTGGAAGTGAGATTGACATGGGAACTCTGCTATAAAGACCTTCACTGCAAATGAGATTCTCTCCCCTATTGGCATTTAATTATCTGCAGCAAAACACACGCGTGCACGAGCCCGCGCACGCAGGCATACATAAAAGTGTCTATAAAAGTCTCTGTCTCCAGCACGACTCCCCGTCTCCACCCGCTCATGTGAAACTGTCTCACATCAACACATCAACACACACAGAGTGGAAGTAAGAAACACGGCATCTGCTCACTGACAGAACTGACGACTCAGAATTGTGTCAGAATCTAGAAAAACTCCATCACACACACACACACACGCACGCACGCACGCACGCACGCACGCACGCACGCACGCACGCACGCACGCACGCACGCACGCACACACACACACACACACTACTTGGTGGGGGCACCTCTGCTATGTTAGTCTCTTCTCTTGTCAATACGAAGGTTATTGATGAGGCGCCCAGTAGTGGAGGACAGAGACAGGAGGACTCCTCCCACCCTTCACACACTCACACACTCACTCATCCACTCACGGTTTCTCTCTTTCATATGCACACCAGTGACGCCGTCGTCTCTCACAAAGACTGTACTTACCCATCTCCAACTCCGTGCAGTGGATGTTATTTGTTGGCGTGTGCAGGAGGGTTTTTGTGCTGCTCCTCTTCTCAGGTTGCTTTGTTCCTTCTGGTCGGGCCTGATCCAGATCATAGTGAGGTTACATCACTACGACCAAACACTGTCGTTCAATGTAACGTCCATTCGTGCACCATTGGGGGCAAATTATACAAGAAGGGTTGATTTTTTGCCAAAATTACCCTGTTAAAGCCTCCATCCATCCATCCATCCATCCATCCATTCATCCATCCATCTATCCATCCATCCATCCATCCATCCATCCATCCATCCATCCATCCATCCATGCCGGTGCTGCATTTAACAGAGTAAAGCATGGAGATTATGGACATTGCTGTTGTGGTACACTGAGGTTTATCAGGTCTAACCTCGGTGTAA
This sequence comes from Lipophrys pholis, assembly GCF_963383615.2. Lineage (NCBI taxonomy): Eukaryota > Metazoa > Chordata > Actinopteri > Blenniiformes > Blenniidae > Lipophrys > Lipophrys pholis. Next base: position 22,621,516 of record NC_137647.1, on the reverse strand, counting down.
CCAAACATCTTCATCTGAGGATTTTGCTTCACTGTACTTTGACGATACTGCTGCCACATTAAAAATACTATCTTTACTTTACAAACCTCTGCTTGATGGATGGAGCTTCTTCTGTGTTCAGATATGAATCAGTGTGTTTAGAGTGGTACGAGGTCAGCCCCTCAAAGCAAAGATAGACAATACACGTCATATCGATCGGTCAAAACACAATCTATTCTGCTGACTGAGTTTGTATTTTACGTTTCTGAAATATATTTTGAGTAGAATATCTGTGACATGTTGTATCTATCACTCTCCCATCCAGGTGGTCCTCATCCCCTCATAGCAGACAGTCTCGTCTCTCACAGCAGCCAGCATCTGTTTGGTGTGTCACACACACACACACACACACACACACACACACACACACACACACACACACACACACACACACACACACACACACACACACACACACACACACACACACACACACACACACATTTATATATCAAGAATGAAATGTGTTGCTGTTTGTTCTCTTCTACTGCAAACGTATTAAACTATGTATGCAGGCCGACCGTGGCTCAGTGGTAGAGTGGCTCATCCAATAACTGAAGGGTTGGTGGTTCAAATCCTGCTCCTAGAAGTCATTCTGTTTGTGTCCTTGGGCAAGGCACTTTACCCACATTGCCTCATATGAATGGTGCATGAACGTAGGCGGTGGTCGGATCGGCTGTAGGCATGAATTGTCAGCCATGCTTCTGTCAGAAATGACCCCAACATTAATCTTTGCATTTTTGCAATACACTTCAGAAACTTCTTAAACGTTGGTAAAAGATTATGATTTGTAATGATATTATAGTCAACAGAAGATTTCATGGTTGATATGCTCATTTATCACTTTTTCTAACATTTTATAGTCGTAATTGACGGACTTCCCCGACATATCCGACAGAAACTTGGCCCTCCCTCAATGGCAACGATTGTTCATCCACTGCGACACTGGGGAGGAATTTCTCCATGCAGTTGACCAGGAACAGGTCCCATATGTAGCTGACACCAAGTGGTGTGTTTCCATTAGGCTCTGGTCTGCTTGGCATCAAAGCGCAGCAAACGGTGAATCTTCAAATCTTCCAGTTGACATGAAGGCCTTGTACATTGGGTAATTTAGAGGACTCCGAAAGAGCACACGGCTTGGAACATCAAAGTTCTTCTCACTTCCTGCAAGAATGGTCAATCCATTGAAGTCCATAAGACAATCTTTCTTTACATTCTTACACTCACTTCCCTTTGTCTGTTGCTTTTAATATAATATCAGTGATTAACAGTTTCCATGCAGCGGTTGGGGAGACGGTACGAAACCCGGCTGTAGACTGTGACCGACTGGTCAGGTTATTGTGGCCTGGTGTTTTATCCTGACCGGGAGGAAACTCTGACCAGTGAGAGCCCTTGTGGCTCATTCTGGTGGACAACGATCACTCCATCTCACACACACACACACACTCACCCACACACACACACACACACACACACACACACACACACACACACACACACACACACACACACACACACACACACACACACACACACACACACACACACACACACACACACACACACACACACACAAAGGCTTTAATCATGTCAAAAGCTTCCATCTGACTGCTACACAGGAAGTCAGATGAATTCACACACTCATTCGTCTCCCACATTGTTCAGGCACCGAAACAACTTCACACACAGACACACACGAATACCATTTGCATACACAAAGCTCTTTCTCACTCTCGACAATGCCAGTGCTCTCTCTCTCTCTCTCCCTCGCACACAGAACCATTTCCACATGCTGCTGGTGGAACAGGTGCCAAAGCATCTGCCCTCTTTCTTTGTGCGTCAGCCAATAATCTGGAAGCAGGAAGTAACACTCGGTTTCCTCGCTGCTCATTGGTCGGCAGAGTGGAACATGCTCAGGGGTGCCAAACGGCTCAACCAGAACGGAGCTGCTAAATGCGCCGTGATTCGAGTGAGTTCAGAACATGAGGCTGATGTGCAGAGACAGTTCAGCTCTGTTTGCTTCAAATGAAGCACCGCCTGCAGAGACGAGCAGCATCTGGAAAACAAATAGACAGTATGGGAATCATTGGCACTTTCCTTCGGGACCTGGCCAGTGTGTGCACAGCTCTGAGTGAAGGGTGAACTCTCCGGGCTTGATTTACTAAGATCCTGTATAAGATGACAAATTGTACGCTCAGCTTATAGATCACACTTTCAGTTTGGGGGAATTCTACTAAAAATATCACTGTGAGGGAATCAAAAGGTTTTTTCACATATTTTTCTGTAAAAGTGTCTGGAAATGATGTTTCATGTGGAATTATACAAATAAACAGAATAAAAAATAAGTTGAACTATGACCTGTTCATATAGAGGAATGATGAGCTGGGAACATTTTCACTCGTGTGATTGTGTTTGTGTTTGTTAGTTTTAGGATGAAGAACAGGCTTGAAATGAAAAGCCCTCCCATGGAGCTGGATGTGTTGGCGGAGGAAGTTATCAAGCATGCAGATTAACGAAGTAAATAAATCTGAGTTTGACACAAATCAAAAACACAACAGCTTTCAGGTACAAAATAGAAACTATCTTCAAACAAAGTCCACAAATGAAAGTGATGGAGGGCCAGCAGAGGAAATGTGTGCTCTGACGAAGGATCTGATTTACACAAATACACAACCAGAGATGTAGAATGATTTATCACCTTGAGCTCCTCTGAGTATTTGGTGCGCTCTGGAGCACACACTCAATAATCTAATTTCATGGAACAACAGAAGGAAGTTTTGTGCTACATCTGGATTATTTATAGCCACCTGGTGAAAATGCATGAGATTGTTTCAGATTAATATGCCCTGTCCCGCCAAAATTAATCAATTAGTTCGATAAAATGTGTACAAATATCTTAAATTGATAGTGTGTGTAACTTTGCTGACTCAGCCCTCAGGGGATCCAGTGTGTGCACAATAACATATTTTTACTTGAATGTTATTAAACGTCTAGTTGATCAGACTCTTTTATTCAGATTTTCTTTCTGAGTCCATGTTGATGACGGAGAGTTGTACTTCATCTCTACATCTACAACACGTCGCTCACCAGCTGTTATCAGCGACCGACTCAGATCATGACTAAGCCTCTACTTTGAAATTGAAGTAGAACCTCCAACCCAACTAAAACCTCTATTTTGAAACAACCTTCACTTTTCAAACAGGAAGTTATTGCATTAGACGGCTATAATGAAAGCTGCTCTGACGGCCTCACTGCATCTCGGAATCATCTTCAGAAGTAACGAGTATTGTCAGGCGCAGAGATATTTGTGCACAAACGCTAAGAAATCAAAAGTAAAGTCATCAGGAAAATAAATAGTCAAGCAGGGTTGTGATTAAGGATGGGGGTTGATACGATTTTTACGATTCAGATTCTGCTTCATGATTCATGATTCAGTTCCTTATGGATTCTCAGTTGGAAATGAAACCTGCAGTATTCATAGCAGAGGACATGGTAACGCTGAGATTCCCTCCAGAGCCCATCAAAAACACATTTATTCGAAGTAATCGCTGCTGTGTGCGAGTGTTTCTGCATGTTGGTCGTATTTCCTCCCTTTGATGAAACATTCACTTTGCAAATATTGCAAGTTGCCCTATTGTCGTCCTTTCTCCTGAAATGGAACCAGACTTTTCAACGTTTGTGCGGCTCGGGCGCCATGTTTCCTGCTGGCCGCACTGGTGAATGATGACCATGATGTCATTCACGCTCACTGGAATTGATCAGGGAATCATTTACAAAATTGGCGAACGATTCCGTGGAGTTGAATCTCTGGGAACCGGTTCTCGACAAGAACTTTACGTCCCTGGTAGCGACACCTCGAGAAAGAACAGGAACGGAACTCATTTTTCAAAAAGAGGAAAGTTTTGAATAGTTAAATCATTTATCTCTTGAATCTGAATGTTCTTCTCCTGAGGCGGACAAACAGAATGGACTCAGTGTTTGACCGCATGGCACTCTCTGTGTGTGTGTGTGTGTGTGTGTGTGTGTGTGTGTGTGTGTGTGTGTGTGTGTGTGTGTGTGTGTGTGTGTGTGTGTGTGTGTGTGTGTGTGTGTGTGTGTGTGTGCCCCAGGCAGACAGCAGGAATGTGTCAGCGCGGTGATGAATGAAGCAGAGGCCACGAGAGCCCCGTGGACGAGCTGCACCATGGGGGCTCACCTGCACCGCGGGGGCTCACCTGCCCCCGGGGCAAAAGCTGGAGCTGCGCTGTGAGGCCGGTGTCCCGCCGCCGGGGCAGATCGGCTCTAACGAGCAGGACGGATGCTTCAGCTCTGCAGAAAGCTAATGTTTCCTCTGGCGGCCAGCGTGTAGAGCTCAGTGAGAAACGACACTGGATCATTTCTGTTACGTTGCCATGGAAACCTGCAGCTTCACAGGCCTTTTCCCGTGTATCTGACATGAACACCAAACTTCACCTTGGATGTAACACAGGTCTTCCTCTGAGACCTGAGCTCTGTGGGAGGCGAACTCAACCTATAAGTTAGACAAACACAAACAAGACAAAAAAAACCTTGTAATTGTATCTTTAGACAAACTTTCCTCTATAAAAATAAAAGTCTCATGTGTCCCTCTAGAAGCTTCTCTCACCTTCCTGCTCACACATGCTTCATGTTTCTGAAGTGGAAAGTTCTGGCTTTCTTCAACTGAAAAGGACCACACAGAAAAATCTGGGTTTGTTTTAGTCGTTATTATTATTCTATAAGGCAGAATTACCCCTGGACTCTCATTTGAATCTAAGAATGCCGAGGAAACATTTATTTAAGTTCTTTTATTTAATTAATTCAACAATTTAAGTGGAACTATTTGAGTTCAATCTTTATTTTAAACTCACTTTCCTGACATCAACTGTAACGTTTGTCTCAAAATGCTCCTGATGATCTTCACAGTTTGCATTTCCTTTGAAAAGGTCACTGCCTTCACTGCCAGAGGCAGCGGAGCAGCCTGATAGCATGATGGTACCACCACCATGTTCATCACTGGACTTCATTTGGTGGCTCAGAAACAAACTGCTGCACTGCTTTCCCAATGAGCTCTGCGTTGGTTCAATGTGTCCCCAGAACTTTTTCCCCCACATAGACGTTGTTCCCTCCTTTGCCTCGGTCCAACTCGGGGTGAAGCTCTTCTCATAGCTGCTCTTCTGTTTTCACAAACTCTTTCAACTCTTCCTGACTACCTTGTAGTTTTTGGAAGCGCAGCCAAGTTGGAATTGAGTTTGATTTTGTTGAAGGAAAATTCTGACATTTGTTTTAATTTCCTGACCTAATAAGAGTGTTATGATTTTATTATTGTATAGATACAGCTAGACCTATAAAGAGCCAGCGGTGATATTGTAGCTTCTGATGAAGGTTGTAAAAAAATAATCATACATTATACCTGAAACAGCATTTTACGACATGTTTTATGGAGTTTTATGGGAAGAATTTTCTCTTTATCTTTATGGATTCGGTCACTAATAACAAGAGGATAATCTTGTCACGGTTGCTTTGTGTTGTTGATTTGAATATAATAAAACTCTTTTATGTCCCAGCAGGCCTGGATGGATGTTTGAGTCAGAACTGGTTCACAGCTTTACAAAAAGCTTTTTTCTTTTCTTCGTGTGTTAAGATATAACAGGTTTGACTGAACAATAACGGTTCTGATTTAGTGTTCGGCTCGTCTCCCTCCTTCCTCTTCTCGGAGTCTCATCCTCACTTTGTGCTGCCACCTTTTCACCGACCCCCCCCCCCCCCCCCCCCCTCCCTCCCTCTCTCACCCCTCCTCCCCCTCTCAGATAACCACAGGATGGTGATGACAGGCTGACCTCTCTCTCTCTCTCTCTCTCTCTCTCTCTCTCTCTCTCTCCCTCTCTCGCCCCTCCTCACCTCTCAGATTTCCCACCATGTTGTGCTGCAGACAAGATGTGGCGTCACCTCTGCATGTCCTCCCAACAACCTCTAACACCTGACCCCTGCGCGCGCACACACACACACACACACACACACACACACACACACACACACACACACACACACACACACACACACACACACACACACACACACACACACACACACACAGAGTCAGTAACACTGCACTTGGTTACTGTAACATTTAACTCCATACGTTCCTTTGCCTTCTGTAACTTTGTTCAGACTGAAGCTGTATTTGATTGAGAAAGTTCTCAGTTGATTGTAGGGCTGATACTCATTTAAAATGTCCATCAATTAATATTTCATCCCACTTATCTAACTGTACAGTAATAAATGGTCATTTGTTGTAAAATTTACTGTAAAATCATGGATTAAAGTTTTTTTTTTTTTTAAAACAAGCCAAATTATCCATCAGGGCTAGAAATAAGATTAAGATCTTGGCAAGTGTCAAACCATGTGCAGTGTAGGAGTGGTTGCTCAGCAGATTTGGATTGAGCTGAAGAACTGGATTTATTTAGTGAACAGATAGTCCTGACCCACTGAAGCCAAATCCAGCTGGTCCAGCTGAGCTCAGCGCGTCATTCAGTCTCTCCACGATGAATGTGACCAAATGAAAACGACACTCGGACCTCGGGAAACAAATTTTACTGAGATTCGGCATAACACATGCAAAATTGCATGTTTCATGCAAATACATTGCACTTCCAGCTTGCACGCATTTCACAGGTGATTTGCTGAGAAGAACACCGTGAGTTACATCACATGCCACCCGGGACATTCAAATAAGCTTTTTGCATTAGTTAGATCTATTCACACAAGAACCATCGGCTGGAAACTCTGTGTCGGACTCATGCAAACTAACTGACAGGTTGTAAATCACATCATATTGTGTGCATTTATTTCATCGTGTAAACAAAGTTCATCACTATCTATGAGATTAAGTGAGGGAGGCGGACGGTCGACTCTACCGACTGGACCACAGGATAAAGAAAAACCTCCGTCCCTCCTCTGTGACAGATGTTGGTCCAACTGGAAGCAGAAACCTGCAGATTGAAGGATTCATGGTGAAATACATAAAACAAAAGGTGAGTAAAATATTAAAATGGAATAGACTACAGGAAAACACAACGACTGATCAAAAGAAGAATTTTATTTAAGTATCTTTTGTGTAGTTTAGGCTGATAAAGTATTACTTGGCGATGCAGTTATTTCCTGGTTGCTTTTTGCCGTGTGTTGGTAAGATGACACACACACACACACACACACACACACACACACACACACACACACACACACACACACACACACACACACACACACACACACACACACACACACACACACACACACACACACACACCTCCTGTGCTGGGTCAGGTGTTATAGAGTGAAATGTCAAGAATCTCTTGGCCCAACCTCACCGTGACCCCGGCAGAGGTCCACAGAGGTCAACAGAGGTCAACGAAACCTGACCCTTAGGATGGAGGCTCTCTATGTACACACACACACACACACACACACACACACACACACACACACACACACACACACACACACACACACACACACACACACACACACACACACACACACACACACACACACACGCCTACACGACATTTACAGTCACAACCTACTCGACCAAACAAAGTCACAAGTCTCTCTGTGGAAATATTAAACATCCCCACGTTATTCTTCCAGCGGGACCCAGAGGCCAGGACACATAAATCCCAGGTAATAATAAATAATGAGGAGCTCAGAAGGTGAAGCGACACCAGACAGATGAACAGCAGAGAGATGAGTGGTGTTGCTGACACTTGACCAGCGCCTGTCCTCCGTCTCTCTCTCTGTTTCCCTCGGGTCACGTGTCACTTCCCCTCCGTCGTCTCTGGACTGACGTTCATTTCTCAGCGGCTCATTTTGTACCTTCCAACATTCGTTTACAGAGTGAAAGCAGAAAACCGGATCTGTTGACCTCACTTCCACTTCGGAGAGAGTAACGCCGAGCTCTCACCTCTCATAAAACCAACCTGACAGCAGTGAAGAAACAAACTCTCCACCGTGTTTTATGGAACTTTTCACACCCTGAGAACGTTTATGGCAGTAATTTACCAGCAGTGTTGGAAGGAAATTCAACCAGCTCATAATAAACACACTGGTGAGATGTTTCTGTAAACGGCACATTTCCCAAACAAACACACATTAATACAGTGCGACGTTTTATTAATTACTTGGTGGTGATCAACATGAGCACTGCATCTGCTGTGAAGAGCAAAATGGGATGAATCAATTAGAATGACTGGAAAAACGATCTTCTCAGTGGTAATACAGATTTAGAACATATTTATAAACTTACTTTGTATGATTAAAAGTGTATTTTTTTCATGTACCTTTCAAAGTTTTTGTTTTTTTTTTGGATCCAAATGAAATTAAATAGATAAACAGACAATTCAAAATATTGATTTTGAATATGGATATTGATTTTTTTCTTCACAAATCAATCATTGTGTCTTTTTTATATGTATTTATTGTGCTGTGATGTTCAGATCAGATTTTCTTTGTCATACTTAGAAGTGACTTCATGAGTCAGTGTGTGTGTGTGTGTGTGTGTGTGTGTGTGTGTGTGTGTGTGTGTGTGTGTGTGTGTGTGTGTGTGTGTGTGTGTGTGTGTGTGTGTGTGTGTGTATATATATATAATTTCCACTGCTTCAGCTTTCTTGAACCATTTTACAGTGTTAAAATAAAGATTAAAATGAAGATGCCTTTATTGTCAATGAACTTGAATGCTTGAATTGCTCGGGTTGATGGACTTGAAGGCCGAGCAGAAATCAACAAACTGCATCCTGACGTAGCTGTTAGGGGTCTCCTGGTGGATGAGGGCTGAGTGTAAAGCAAGTGAAACAGTGTCGTCGCTGGATCTGTTTGGCGGCAAACTGGCTCTGGTCAAACTCTGGGGGGGGGGGGGGGGGGGGGGCTTTGATGGTGGCTGGCACCAGTACCTGGAAGCAATTCATGATAACTGGCCTGAGAGCAACCGGCTGGTCATCATTCAGGACGGAGATTGATGTGGCTTTTGTTGACGGGGATGATGGTGGTGGTCCACAGGCAGGTAGGGACTGCAGCAAGTTGCACACATAGACTTTATAGTGCGAACAGCGTGTTTCATGAATGCATCCGGGGACCGTGGCGTTGCAGGAAAATACGTCATATGTGAGACGTAAACGTCAGCAGTGCACGGTGAGTTTTAGGCTAAGCGAATTCGCCGGTCTGAGAAACTATGGAAAAAGAACATGGACGTCCATGCCTGGAGGTCTGCAGAGACACGGTCTGGACAGATGATACCGCTGAGCACAAGCTGGATGACTCGTATCGAAACCAGGACAAATAGTGAAAATGAAGGAAAAATCCCCATCCCCAATCCCATCTCAAGCTGTCAGCCTGAAATGCATGAAATGGAAAAATGTAAACAGCCAGCACTAGAGCTCGCCACTCCTTTTGTGATGACCTGAAACACACGTTAACACCTGAACGGGTCCACGATGACACAGCCGTCCATGCGGTGGTTGGTATTCCACAGCTTGATATCGTCCATTGTGTTGACGAGCCAGCGGGCATTTGCAAGAAGGATGCTTGGGTCAGCAGGTTTATGTCAGCGCACTCGAAGTCAGGCCCGGACGCCGTCTCACTTACCCCGCTTCTTCTTCCGTGAACTTCATTGGAGTTACTTCCTCCAGGGTGGAGCTCAACCCTCCATCTGCACATCTGGAAGCAGGACTTTCCAAGGCTGAGAAGCTCCAGTCACGCGTGAGAGCCACCATCTTAGATGTGTGTTGGCCATAGTCACACATTAACACACACATTCACACACTGATGATGACATCCGCTCCAACGACACAGGGAAGTTTGGGGTTTCCTTTTTGTTTTTTTATTAATACAAACAATAATCAGAATCTGTTGAAGAAATTTGCTTCTCCACGCAGGATCGAGCTTCTCAATGGAAAACCTTCACAAAGTTCTGCTACAAACTCAAGCAGCTGCAAATTGTGAAAAAACAAAACAAAACTACTCTTATCTGGAAAAGAAAAGACAACAAGAAGATGACTTATTCTAAGAGCTTAAAGGACCAAAGACCAACATTTATAGGGGGGCCTTGATTGTGCTGACTCCTGATTTTGTTATTTATATATATTTGATGGTTCTTTGAGAATGTTTTATTTTTCTGATATTAATAAAGAAGCAGTTTTACCTTTATCACCACAATCCTTCATACTGATAATTTCTTAGCAGTTTTTGCTATTTCTCAGGAGATTTTCCAGCTATAGATCACCCACTGCCTTACCTCACTGTTCAGCAGTGACTATAGAACTGAAGAGGTTTGCATGTTTTCTCTCTCTAACTTGTCTTTCTTCATCAGCTTTACTGTGAATGATGCTTGACAGACATATAAACTGTTCCTCCTCAGGCGCTGAGACCTCGGCCTGAGTCACTGCCGCCTCCTCAGAGCTTTGAGTGAGAAAAGAGACCTTCCTCAAACATTGACTGTGACCCCATGAAGGGCCTTGAACCACACGATGAGCAACAGTGATGTAAGAATCACCAGCCTGGTAATAACGGTGAGGATGGAAACGCATCGAGGACAGAGCTCAGTCACACACCGTCATAAAAGGAGGATCGACGACGGCGGGCCCGCTGATGAAGTGGTGACCCTCGTCACGGAAAGACGAACGAGGCAAAACTTTAAGGCAGAAGCTGACAAAAGGAGCAGCTCGGTGGTGAATCATAGGAGAGCTGTGAAAAGGTAACCTTAAACCTGACCTGGGAACAATAAGGAAGCAAGCAAAGGTGACAAAAGGCCTCCGTCATGCATCCAAAGGAGCCATAAAGGGGGAATGGAAAGCTTCATCTTTAACATCCCACAGCTCACCTGGCAGAGAGTCACCTGATGACCCTGATCTGTTACCGTCCACCAGCCACATTTATGTGTACAAACTGTGACTGATCAGTGAAGTGATCATAACATCATTTGTACGTCTAGGAAACTTAACCCTTTATATGACACGCTACTGAAAATTAGTGGGGAAATCTGTATTACCATCCCAGGATGCCAAGATAGTGTACATATGTGCATATTTAACAATGGTGTGTTAGTCAATGGAATAAAATGTTCCGGAAGGAAAATAAATGACCCAAATCTCACATATTTGACCATTTCTAATTCTCCACATTAGAACATTTTGTGACTGGATTCTTTAAAGAAAATGTGTACACACTGCTGACCACCACTAGCGTAGGCAAGGCAAATGTATTTATAGAGCACTATTCAAACAAAAGGCAATTCACAGTGCTTCACAAAGAAATTAAAGAAATTAAAGAAATATAGAATAAAGAAATACATTAAAGCTTTAGAAGAAATGAAAGACGTACATTAAGACAAATAATGAAGAAAAGTATATTAAAATGTAAGAGATTTATTAAGATTAGTTTATTAAGTAAGTAGAGTCTATTGTTTATTGAAAAGCCTGTGTATATAGGAATGTTTTAAGTCCTGATTTAAAAGAAGTGAGTGTGTCAGCAGTCTTCAGGTGTTCAGGAAGTTTGTTCCACAGGTGGGGAGGTAGGAACTGAAAGCTGCTTCACCTTGTTTCTTCTGACTGTAGGAACAGTGAGTAAACCTCTTCCTGATGACCTCAGAGGTCTGGAGCTTTGATCTTCAGTCAATCTGAGATGGATTCAGGCCTGAGACCATTCAAACCTTTAGAGACCAGAAGGAAGATTTTGAAGTCAATCCTTTGGCGCACAGGTGGCCAGTGCAGGGATTGGAGCATTGGGGTAATGTGCTCCACCCTCTTTGTGTTGGTGTAATGTGCTCCACCCTCTTTGTGTTGGTGAGGACTCTGGCTGCAGCGTTCTGGATGAGCTGTAGTTGTCTGACAGATTTCTTTGCTGAGGCCTGTAAACACACCGTCACAATAATCCAACCTACTGAAAATAAATGCATGAACAAGTTTCTCAGAATCTTGTTGAGTCAGAAATCCTTTGATTCTTCAACATTGTTCAGATGGTAGGAAGCTGAATTTGTTATTGTCTTAATGTGGCTGTTGAATTTCAGGGTGGAGTCCAGAACTCCACCCAGATTTCTGCCTGATTTGATGTCCGAGTGACCTGGAGTCAAGATGAGCACTGACCTGTAACCTTTCTTCTTTGGGGCCAAAAACAATGAGCTGAGTTTTCCCTGGGTTGAGTTGTAAAAAGGTCTGACTCGTCCACTCATTAATTTCATTTATGCATTTACTCAGCCGGTATAAGGGGGCGTGGTCGTTCACTGACACTGATATATAGAGCTGAGTGTCGTCTGGTAATTCTGATAAGAGATGATGTAATGTTCCATGATCTGAGCCAGTGGGAGCAGGTAGATGTTAAATATAAGAGGCCCAAGGATGGAGCCTTGAGGAACCCCACAAGTGATTTTAATTTGCTCAGAATCATAATCATCTATTGGCACAGAATAGTCGCGATCTTGCCAGTAGGATTTAAACCAACTTAGAGCAGTGGCAGAAGTTCCACCCACTGTTACAGTGGATCCAGCAGTATGTTGTGGTCAACTGTGTCCAAAGCAGCACTAAGATCCAGTAACACTAAAACTGAGACTGTGGAAGGGTCACTGCTCATGTAGACGTCATTCAGCACTTTAATAAGAGAGTTTCAGTGCTCTGACCTCAATCCAGACTGGAAAACATTCAGTGTTTTGTGCCATAAAAGCATTTATTGTGTAAAAACGACCTTTTCAATAATCTTACTTAAGAAAGGTTTGATATGGGCCTGTAGTTACTAATTACTGAAGCATCCAGATAACTCTTTTTTAAAAGAGGCTTGATAACGGCTGTCTCTAGAGTTTTAGGTAAAAAACCTGTCTGAAGAGAGCTGTGTACTCCCTGTAGTACATCTGGAGACAAGGCACTTGTGGGTTTGAAGTGTTGAACAATGTGGGTTAGTGCTGCTCAGTCTAACAGGAGAACATCTGCCAGATTAGACAGAACATCTTTGTGTGGAGGTTCAGGTGTTCCACTCGTAATGCCTGAGCTCCACTGACTGACTCTCAGTCTGATCTGGGTCATTTTATGGGTAAAATAGGATGAATATCATTACAAGATGCATCTGATAACAGTTCAGGAGGGACTGATGGTGAGGGATTGGTCAGTCTGTCCACCACACTAAACAAAGTACCAGCATTATTACTGTGTTTGTTGATGATCTCAAAGAAGAAAGATTGTCTGGCCCTTTTTAATTCTAGGTTCTACGTGCGAAGCGTTTCTTGGTCAGTAGAGTTTGTCTATCAAATGATTATAGGCAAAAAGAGAGAATAAATAGGCATTACTGATGAGCCTACAGATATAAAAATGAACATACAGTCACCTGCATTAGTTTTGTATTCATAAAAATCATTAAAAAAAAAACCTCAGACCCTTAGTTTCACATTAAAAGCATTGTTTATGTGTGCTCCTAAAAAAAGCCATCATTATGGAATCACATATTCTACAATTCTCATCCATGTTCAACTATGATTTTGGAAAAAGACAAATAAATTCATTCATACTCAAATGCTCTGTTTGTGAATAGTATCCCTTCAGAAAACCTGTGTGTGTGTGTGTGTGTGTGTGTGTGTGTGTGTGTGTGTGTGTGTGTGTGTGTGTGTGTGTGTGTGTGTGTGTGTGTGTGTGTGTGTGTGTGTGTGTGTGTGTGTGTGTGTGTGTGTGTGTGTGTGTGTGTGTGTGTGTGTGTTGCAGGTTGTCAGGTTCTTGGTCAACAGTAGAGTTTGTCTTTCAAATGATTATTGCCCCATTACTGATTGATTTTGCATCAGACATGTTTGCTCAATAAATATTGTTTGACCCCCATTGTACCTCACCTCAGTGTGTGTGTGTGTGTGTGTGTGTGTGTGTGTGTGTGTGTGTGTGTGTGTGTGTGTGTGTGTGTGTGTGTGTGTGTGTGTGTGTGTGTGTGTGTGTGTGTGTGTGTGTTGTCAGGTTGTGATGGATGTGCCCTTGCTTTCGCCCCTGAGCTGAGGACAGTTGATGCACTTTAGCTGTTCCGGTTTCCCCTGTTCTGCTTTCACACACACACACACACACACACACACACACACACACACACACACACACACACACACACACACACACACACACACACACACACACACACACACACACACAGAGCAGTGTCTGCTTTTTGTGTTAGCCTGAGATAAACAAGCTATTGAACTACACTCTTTCAACACCCTATAGTGTGCGTGTGTGTGTGTGTGTGTGTGTGTGTGTGTGTGTGTGTGTGTGTGTGTGTGTGTGTGTGTGTGTGTGTGTGTGTGTGTGTGTGTGTGTGTGTGTGTGGCCATAAGCATTCAGGTGTACACCAGGTGAACACACCTGTGGAAAATACTTGTGTTGTGTACTTAAGTCAATGGAATATCTGGACATTTTCTCAGCAAACAAAGTTCAATACAAAATGAAAATATTTCTTATTGTGAAAAACAGACCAAAATGACATATACTGTATACTTATATTACAGTTTAGAGAATTGATGTAATATTTGGGATATTTTTCCCACAGATCAGATGAATTAAACTCCTGTAGTGAAAGTCTGTACACTATCAGCTGCATCTGTTAAAATAAAAAGTACCTTCAATGAAGTTGCAGGACACATCGAGTTCACTTCTGTGAACTACGTCCATGAGGTCACTTTAACTTCGTCAGTGGCTTCGCAGCATTGGACCAGATCTGATGTCGCTGTGTGTCTTGAAGGGAAGAGAACAACCGTCGAGCAGATGAAGGGTTAACATCTTCATGTTTTTCTTCATTTCTTCATCTCTTGGCGTCTTCGCACACTCAGCGAACAGGAATGCCTGGCCTGATAACCTCCTGCTCCCTGTTCTCCCGCTGACCTCTGACCTCCACATGCAGCCTGCTGACGTGCACGTTTCAAAAAAACATGGAGGTTCCACCCTCACTTCCTGACTCTCCTTTCAGAATACGATCCACGACGCTCCGTGTGTATAATCTGTTACTGAGTCGCCAGGTGACGCAGCGCTGGAGGAAGCAGAGCTCTGATTGGCTGCGATAAAATAACCTGGATCCCAGTTTTGGGACCTGAGGATAACTTTGTGAAAATAAAATGGCTTCTTCAGGTCAGATTTAGACCAACAATGTGACTTCATTCATGTTTTAATTGTTTTCATCATTTGTAATTCTTTCAGAAGAAATGCTGATGGAAAATGAGAATAAACTGAGATTAATCTTAACTTGAAGCAACACTGTTCATAAAGTGTAATATTTTAATATGCGATATTTAGCGAACCCCATGGGAGCTGATCTACTGAGACACTCTGAAGATTGGGTCTAAATATAAAACTGTGTTGTCATCATGAAGATATCAGACATGTTCTCTAGATTAATTCATACTAATAGAATACTATATACACTTTAATGAGATTTACAGAATCTGAAACTTTTTTTTAAATTGCATCAGTTTATAAATCAGCTCTTCTAGTAGAGATGCTGCTTTTATTTTGTTAAGAGACATTTCTTCAGCTGGCTCCTCGTGACTTTTGTTCAAGGAACTTATTCTAAGATATAATTCAGATTTATTCACAATAACAGTTTGACGTGTTGGAAAACATTTTTTAACCAAATCCATCTCCATGGTGTCTCAGTCCACGTTTTGTTTTGGGGGCTGGACTCCATGAAGAACACAGAAACGATACCAGCAGATCGTCCTCCTTCAAAGAGTCTTGTGATGTAGCTCAGGGTGTAGTTGTTCTCCTTCAAAACTCACACCGAGTAAGAAGAAGAGCGATCTATTCATATTGAGGATACGCTATGTGTGCTGCTGGGATCCCGGTTGTACAGGTGGTGGAGAACTTTGTTCTCCTGGAACGATTCACGACTCCAGATCTGCTCCTCTGGAGGTGAAGAAGTTACCGTGACTTTAAGAAACATCTGTTAATCTGAAGAAGATCAATCTGGAGCAAAACTTCATGTGTGAAGAACGAGGCGCCGACATGCAGCCGGAGCAGCGCAGCAGGACAGTGGGGGGGTGGAGGAGGAGGAGGAGGGGGGGGGGGGATAAAGGGGGAGGAGGGGAAGGGGGAGGGGAGGAGGAGGAGGAGAAGGAGGTGGAGGGGAAAGAGGAGGAGGAGGATTATGAGGAGGGGAGCAGGAAGAGGAGGAAGAAGAGGAGGAGGAGAGGAGGAGGAGGAGGAGAGGAGGAAGAGGAGGAGGAGGAGGAGGAGGAGGGGGGGGGATAAAGGGGGAGGAGGGGAAGGGGGAGGGGAGGAGGAGGAGGAGAAGGAGGTGGAGGGGAAAGAGGAGGAGGAGGATTATGAGGAGGGGAGCAGGAAGAGGAGGAAGAAGAGGAGGAGGAGAGGAGGAGGAGGAGGAGAGGAGGAAGAGGAGGAGGAGGAGGAGGAAAAGGGGGAGGAGGAGGGGGGAGGAGGAAAAGGGGGAGGAGGGGGAGGGGGAGGGGAGGAGGAGGAGGAGAAGGAGGTGGAGGGGAAAGAGGAGGAGGAGGATTATGAGGAGGGGAGCAGGAAGAGGAGGAAGAAGAGGAGGAGGAGAGGAGGAGGAGGAGGAGAGGAGGAAGAGGAGGAGGAGGATGATGGTGATGATAAGTAGGAGGAGGAGCAGGGGAGGAGGGGGAGAAGGGGAAGGAGGAAGAGGAGGAGAAGGATGATGATGATGATGATGAGTAGGAGGAGGAGCAGGGGAGGAGGAGGAGGAGGAGGGGGAGGAGGAAGAGTAGGAAGAGTAGGAGGAGAGGATGGGAGGCAGAGGGGGAGGAGGAGGAAGAGGGGAGGAGGGGGGCGGAGGAAGAGAAGGAAGACAAGGAGGAGGAAGAGGAGGAAGAGGAGGAGGAAGAAGAGGAAGAAGAGGACGAGGAGGAAGAGGAGGAGGAGGAAGAGGAAGAGGAGGAGGAAGAAGAGGAAGAGGAGGAGGAGGAGGAAGAGGAAGAGGAAGAGAAAGAGGAAGAGGAAGAGGAGGACAGACAGAAACAAACACCTAGTTAATGTTCACTTTGTTCAATAAAACCACTTTTCTTCCTCTGTATATTTTACAGTTCCTGACCTTCATCTTCATCATGGCGGTCAAACATGGAGGCCACAGGATTGAACCGTCCAGCAGGAGGAATCCAACCGGCCGGCTGGACGCACCGCCATAAAACCAACAAAGAAGACTGACTGCGACTCCTCAGTAGCTGAACTCAGCTCTTTCCTTGTCCTCCGGCTTCACTCCGTCCATCCAGAGTGGCTCTGGTGTGTTTGAGTTCTGGTATTTTGATCCTGAATGTTTGTCTCACGCTGAGAACTCTGGGGTGAAAAGTTGGTCAAATACACACATACATCCAAACCAATGAATGAATAAACAGATGAAAACAAAACCAACTTCGCTGGTCAACCAACGGTCAGTGGCGAGGGTAAAAACTACAATTTCAATTCTCACTGAAGCTTTTAGGGAATTAAAGATTAAAGTCACCCAAACTTCATTCTATAAATTCCCCTAAATAAATATGTAGAATATATACAAACTATGTACAAACTATATTAGAATATAGTTGCAGCGTGTATATTATACAATTTAGTGTGTTGTAGGTGAGAGCTATAGTAGTAGAATGGAAGGTCAGTTCTGGAGTCGGTTTTTATGTCAGTATTCATTAATGCTTCGTTAGTTTTGATTTGAACAATACGTGTGTGTGTGTGTGTGTGTGTGTGTGTGTGTGTGTGTGTGTGTGTGTGTGTGTGTGTGTGTGTGTCTCCATGCCCCCACAATGAGCAGTAAAAGATAAAGTGGTGTGGTTGCAGTTCAAGAGTTCAAGATCTCAATCACACACACACACACACACACACACACACACACACACACACACACACACACACACACACACACACACACACACACACACACACACACACACACACACACACACACGCACACACACACACACACACACACACACACACACACACACACACACACACACACAGCCCCGTGTTGAACTTGAGATGAGTTATGGGAAGGAAAACAAAGGTTCGGGGTCGGACCGTATGAAGTCATCCTGAAAGAATCTCCTCTTTTTTCTTTCTCTTCTTCTATTTTTTCATCATTTTAACTTGATGTCTGTTCCTCCTTCCTCCCTAATCACACAATTAGAGGTTTGAAAGTGACTCGTCTCTATGATCTAGTTGGTTTTCTGCTCGTCTGTCGGAACATGACGGCTCAAGTTTGAGGTGAAGTTTTTTTTGGGTTTGAGGTCACAATGAACCTGAACGTCTCATGTTGAGTTAAAGTCTCATCAATCAGTCACAGTCTCACCTGAGCGCTGCTTCACTGTCACGTTATCAAATCAGACTAAAGCTTTTACGTTTCACCCACACATTAACAACACATCCCCGCCAGCAGACACACTGGTTATTAGAGTTTTCAAATTTGGGTAAAATGCACATAAAATCCCAAATTTCTGTTTTGCTCTGACGTTGCTTTACTTGTTCTGGTACAGCGGTCCATTTTTTTTTAATCCTGATATTCTGACTCTATTCTTCATGTTTTCACTTTTAATTTGACTCGAGAATTCTACATTTTTCATGAATTTCTGACTTTTTCTGAACTAATTTCTAATAATCTTTGCTGCACTAGTAACGACACTGTGATGTGATGATCGTTTCATTCAGATCAATGATTGAAGAAACAACTATGACAAACATATTTAGAAGGAAAAACTAAGGCCCGACAAAACACCCCCAAAATGACATTGATTGAAGGTATTTGTTAATGTGGAGTCCTTTGTGTGAGGACGGATCTGGATTAAACGTTTCTGGAGCTGATTTGAACAGGACAGACCCAGTAAGAAGCTGGTTGGTTACAAAGCCAGAAGGAGTTTGAGGTGGATGGATGTGTTAGCAGAAGACGGCTGTTATCCATCGCCAACATACCGAGGACTTTTAGTCCATTATAAATCCGGTTCGCACATCTGTCTTATGTTTTCTTGAATATCTGGTATGAATGATTCAGTCCAAGGACATAGAAGAACCTGCTGAAGATTTTTAAAAGTTGTTGATCAGTTGTTATTCAGCTGCAAGTTAATATTGTCATTTAAATGTTTATCTCTCATAGCTTGAAACAAGCTGACTCTCCCTCCTCACACTGTGTTTTCCCGCTGCAGCAGAGCAGACTGAGAATCAAGGCATTTCACTTCTGGACTTCACAAGGATCAACTCCGCTGATATAAAACTCTCCTGTCAGGATAGCCTCCGACACCTCGGGGGAGTTCACACACTCAAACAGTCTCCACTCAAACAGTAATCTAAAGCTGCTGCAAACTGGTGGACGGGACGAGCTCTGACCAGCATGTGTGTGTGTGTGTGTGTGTGTGTGTGTGTGTGTGTGTGTGTGTGTGTGTGTGTGTGTGTGTGTGTGTGTGTGTGTGTGTGTGTGTGTGTGTGTGTGTGTGTGTGTGTGTGTGTGCGTGTTTTTCTATCTTGCTGGGGACTTCAATCTGTTTACACAGTCACGTCGTGGGGATCAAAAACCGTGTGGGGACAAAAAATGAGGTCCCCACTCGGATAATTTGTATACTCAATGCAGAAGCTATCCTGAAGCTCCCTGCAAAATTTTAGGCAAGTCTGAAATGTCACCTTTTTCAGTTTGGACACACACACACACTTGAATACCTACCCCCCCTTCAGAAAGGACAATGCTACTGCAC
The DNA here is from genome assembly GCF_963383615.2 of Lipophrys pholis. Taxonomy (NCBI): domain Eukaryota; kingdom Metazoa; phylum Chordata; class Actinopteri; order Blenniiformes; family Blenniidae; genus Lipophrys; species Lipophrys pholis. The sequence continues at coordinate 22,601,781 of NC_137647.1, read as the reverse complement.
CCATTTCCTTTCACACACACAATGACCAAATATGGTCAGAACCACCCACACATCCAAGTTGGTACCGCCCCTTCTGGTCCCCATAATGAATGCTCAAAACTAACAAGCACATGTTGGTGTTAAATTGATAAAATACGAGCAGATACAAAGAAAAAAGTCAACTAAGGAGATATGAAGAGTCATACCGGTCATAAAAATACACAATATATGTATGAATATTACACAACAAGTACTGAACTCCTTGATCCCAACACAAATCTTAATGAAGGAAGAGATTAGTATAGTAGCATGTGCTTGTCAGTAAACAGGAAGTGATTCTGGTCCCCATAATTAATATTTGAAAGAGAATGGGTGTTAATGTTAAATCAAAAAAATATGAGCCAATACATCAGGAAAAGCCATCTAAGGTGATATGAAGAGTAACACAGACCACAAATAAACATAACAAAACTTTTAATATTACACAAAAATGGGTAAACTCCCTCACATCTTCATCATTCTGCATGAAAGAAGAGAATAGACAAATAAAGAATAAATAAGGTGTAAAAGTGCACAGTGCACAATTTACACATTATAAAATAGATACAGATACAGATAATACAAATAAAACATAACATGGTTAAGACAAATTAAAAGGATTAAACATGGGTAATATTAAAGGTATTAAAAGATAAGTAAAAAGGTGTAGAGTAAAAAGTTGACAGCTCAACTGGTGTCAAAGCCCAAAGAGAACAGGTGGGTTTAAGATGTGATTTAGAAACAGACAGGGAAGTGGCCTGTTTGACGGACAAAGTTAAGTCTTTCCACAGCTTCCGGACAATGACTGCAAACGCTTGGTCCCTTCTGAGGTTAAACTTTGTTTTAGGGACACTGAGCAGCAAGTGGCCAGCTGACACAAGAGACCAATTGGGGGTGAAACCTGAATCAGATCAGAAAGGTAGAGTTGGGCACAACTGTGCAGATTTAAAAGCAAATTTAAGGATTTTAAGATGTAAATGTATAGGCAGCCAGTGCAATTATGCTAAAACTGGGAGATAGCTCATGTTTATGTGTACCAGTTACTCTACTAAAAAAACAATCTCTGCACAGAGAATTAAGTAATACAGGAAAACAAGATCACACCAAAGTCAAAATTTAGCCAAAGTTTGGCAATGTTTCTCAACTGATGTCATCTTCGGAAATCTGTGGACATTTGTTTCTGGGAAATCAAAGATGGCATTGTGGCAGCTCAGGCAAAAATATCAATATTTAACTGAGTCACCCCCCAAATAAGTGTAAAAAAAAGTATTCAAGCCACAAGAATAGTCCTATATGTTGTGAAATGGATTGTAGATAATTTTTCCAGTGCAAATCGAGATCGCACAAGATTGAGTGTCCCAACGGGATCTTGCCTTGGGAATCTTCCAGAGTTTCCATGGCTGCTAAGTTGTCAACAAACCCAGTATGTTCTTTAAAATTTAAAACGGGGTCCAAAATGTTTTCATTTTCCCCCTGTGGATTCAGGTAAAGCAATTTAAAAGAGGGTTAGCAGAATCAGGGTGGTCGAGATGAATGTTATACTGTGAGTATTTTATATATTTGTATTTCTCCTAGTGGAGATCCCGCAAACAATTCAGAGAGGGAGGCAAATCACATGTCACATTCTATTTGGAAAAACAAAAATCACGGAGTGAAATATTCAAAGAAAAGGGAAAAAGAGCCTTAGCTCGCCCATGCTTCAAAGACATGTCAGCCCAGCTAAGTCCTTTACCTTTAGTGTACTCATCTAACTCTGTCCATGTGGCCAACAGGAAGAGTATCGAGATGTCAAATTATCATACTAATATGGTCACTTCTTGGCTGCCCTCGTAGGGGAGAGGAGCTGGAACTGAGGTCAAGCCCATGGATTAATAAATCACTCAATGTTTGGACGGAAGTAGTCAAGAAATTTCAAATTGAAAAGGAGATTAAAAAAAAAATTGTTGGCCAGCATTTTACCCAAACTTCACACCAGCACTTCATGATTCCAGATACAGGCAATGGTCTCACCTTGGCATTACAGCTATATGGTTTTCAAAATGCATGCCAGGCATACAACTTAAACAGAACATACTTCTACCAGTATCTCGAGCTCCCCAGTTACTTCTGTGCAGAGATAAAAGGAACAACTTAAACAGAGCCATCAGCACTCACTAGAGTTTTTACTAATGCTTATCATTTAAAGCATTAGTAAAAACTAAGAACAACAAGGATAGTAACAGTAAGATATTCTCAGGCATCTCAGCTCTGAATAAATATTCAATAATATACATAACAATATATGAAAATTAACCCTTGTCTGAGGCCAGTAACTTCAAAAACGCAATATTCTTAAACTTGCCGAAGAAGGTGTACATACAGTCACATCTATGCTGTTTGAGAATGATAATAGGTAGACAGATGAGGATAGGTATATGTATTTATTTCATTTTCATTTTTCGTTCCTATATACGTAAGTTGTGACTGCCTTACCGAGTTGTTTGTGTTATGTATATTTAGACATGTTTGTTGTGAAAAGAAAACACTTTTTTCTTTTTAAAAAGATGAGCAGCATCATTCTGCACCATCTGATGGCAGGCAATGAAAGCTGCACTTATTCTCACACATAGAGTATTACAATTGTCCAGCTGACTAGTAATTATAGCATTTACAGCGTTTTCAAGGTGTTGCATTGAGAGCAGAAGCTTTATTTTGGCCAGATGCCTCAGGTGGGAAAACTGGACTTTACAAGTGCCCTGATCTGGGTTCTGGATCCAATTTAATCCCAAGATTCATAATGATTAGCTTTGACAGCTGGGCCTAACAACCCAGCTCTATAATTTCACTTTATTACAGCAGAAACGTGTCGGGCTGATCTTCCTCACTGCTCGTCTTGTAGTTTATATTTTCCATCCAGTTGTTTTGGGGCTGAGTTTCTTTTGTGTTTTATGTTGGAATATTAATTCATCACCGTGACGACACGAGTAGTTCTGGTTCCATAAATTCACGTTTCTGCAGTTCTATCAGGTGTGATCATTAACCTCATTATTCCAGATCAGCCCTCGTGGAGATAAACAGACTTGAAACAAATCAAAAATAAAAACCTCCTTCAGAGCCTCAGAGACCAGGATTTACTTTATTATGTCAAAAAGATGGCTCTCAATTACTTTCTCATCTCTCCACTGCAGCTCAGCGCTGAACCTGCCCACCAGTCACCATCATTTAAGAATGGGCGAGTCATTTTCCTAGAGATCTGATTGGTCAGAAGGCAGGGCTTTGACCTCTTATTGAGAACATATTCTGCTCTGGAGCAGGTTAGACTTTGAGCGTCATTTACCACGGTGATTTATCCTTGTGAAAAGTGAGCGAGTGTCGCAGTACGGTAAACCCAGGGTTAATCCTTGAAGTTATCTCAATTAGAGAAAATCCAGCTTCGTAGTACCACTAAAGGGCCACTAAAAACTACTAATGTGTGTACTTAATGTTTATTTTCCTCAGAAGTGTTTTAGCATTTATACAAGATGTTCCCCCGTGGTTCGTAGCAGTTCAGCTGAGCGTCTAAGTCCTGGAGTGGGTGAAAATGGTGCGCATGCGCAGCTGAATTAAATGACTCAAATGACCCACACAACCGATTCACTTGCATGAACGACTCAAAAACCTGTGAGTCAGTTCAAGGAGTCTGTTTTCTCGTCACTCGTGAGAAGGTTATGTTTTTGGCAGTGGGTATTTATTTATTGGTTTGTATGTATGCATTTCACTAACTTTTTTCAGAAACTATCCACCCAAGTCGCATAAAATCTTTATGGACAATTTGTCCTTATCCAAGGACCAATCGATTAGATTTTGTGATGTTAACAGCTAACTGTTTTGAATAAATTCCAAAAAACTATGACAAAATGTCCCATACAAAGCGGATGGGAGAGGCAACTCATGCGTCTGTCGCCATGGAGATGCTCCAGAGCTCATAGCTAATATCTAGGCTAGGCAAGTATCAATAAACATGAGAGTGAGTGCATTGATTCAGGCAGATGTTTATCTGTGTGCCCCCGCTCAGTGTTTCACACAGTGATGTTGCTATCTGACAGGCTAAATAGCATGGATATGAGCATATTGTGCAACCACCGCGCTCATATAAACATACGCATGAATGAAGCCTCAGAGTTATGGTATCGATGTGTTTGAAAAGAAATCCCCCAAAAAGAGGAGGGGAATATAGACATGGTCATGACACGAAGAGAGAGGACAACCTGGAGGGTAAAGTTGCAACAGGAGCTTGAAGTAAGTCTTGTAAGCATCTATTGGAATCAACTAGCATTTTACGTTAGCATCTACTGTTGTGGGCTTTCATTTTCCAATAATGCACACTCAATGTAAAACAGTTTGTTTTGTGAAGGCTGTAGCTAGCAGCACCAGTGGACGTGATCACAGCTGCTGCTGTGGGCTGCGGCTTCACCGTGCAGTTCACAGAGGCTCACCATGAAGCTGCAGCCCACAGCAACTCCCGCTGCAACTCCCCAAATATCAGACACAATCTGATAGTTGTCGCAGGCTTGCTGGGTTGTCTCAAAACCGCGCACAAAGCCCAACAATTTGAGCTGCGACCGCGGATCTATTCACTATTCTCGCTGACTGTCACCGATAATCGAGAATCATGCAGTTTGTGGGAGCCTAATGATAGATTGGCAGGTGGAGTCACGCCATTATCTGAGACCATCAATATTGTTATTTAGAGGCCCAGGAATGTTACTAGATTGGCTGAATGCTGTGGAGAACTGATTAGAACTGTTTCTCAGCGCATACTCAGAAAAGTCAACCGAGGAGATATAAACACAGACCACAAATAAACATAATATATTATGTAGTAATTGTTTCATGAAAGTTGGAGAATAATTGAGCTGCATGTGTTGGTCAGAATGCAGGAAGGAAGGGTTTCTGGGCCCCATAATGAATGTTTAAATGCAACAAGCACATGTTAGTGTTAAAGCAAAACATTTGAGCAGATACTCAGGGAAAATCCAAATAAGGAAATATGTGGATCAATTCAGACCACAAATAAGCGTAAAATGCTTTTGATTAATACAAAAAAGTGGTAAACTGTCAGATACATCATAGTTCTTCATGAAAGAAGAGAATAGCACAGCAGCTTGTGCTAGTCAGTATAGACAGGGAGGGTTTCTGGAACCCATAATTATTGTTTAAAACTAACAAGCATATGTTGGTGTTCAATAAAAATAAAATATGAGCAGATACTATTGGGGAAAGTCAACTTAGGCAAACTGAAGAGCAACACAGAACACAAATAAACAATTTTGGATGACTCAAAAAATGGTAAATCTTCAGTCATCAAACAGACCGAAACAGGTTTTCCACTGTCCAACCTACAGGCTTAGGTTTTATTTACTCATTACCATGCGCTGTACACACACACTCCAGCTTGCTAATGAGTGTATTGTTCAGATTATAATCATGTGTAACATCACTATTATGTGTGCCCTGAAGCTCTTTAGCATGTAGCATGTTGCACGTAGCATTGCAACTTTTTTCTTCTTCATTTTTGACTATGGCCTTTTTCCAATACCCATACTGTCCATACTTGTGCTCTCGTGTACCCGTGAAACATCGTCAGTGGGAGACCAAGTACTGTTCCAATTCTTAGGCTGTTTCTCACCGAGTACACATGGAATACCCGGATGTATCCTCGCTCCGCCCACTTTTTCGAGGATGCATCGAAACGGACCTGTGCAGTCTTGGGAAGCCAATTTACCCATAATGCATTTTGGCAAGAGATGCCGGAGGAGATCGTGGAGGAGAAAACACACAATGGTGCGTAAAAAATCTGAAATATGATCGTCATAGTTTAACAGAGTGTAGTTTTAAGAGTGTTTTAAGCGAGAATATAGTTGTTTAAAATGTTGTTATGAGGTTGAAATTTCAAGATCACGCTGACTTAAACATTTGTTCTGACGTTTTCAGAGATTGTGGATCCAGACTGAGACAAGGCTGGTTGTGAGTCTCTACTGTGGTTAAACATGAGATATAAATGTTTTTGTGTAAGTCTAACAGTGTTCATGTACATTTATATTTGTTGCTGAGGGGAAAGATCATGTTTAAAACTATTTAACTTGACTGAGAGGTGAAGGTACTACTGGCCATAGTGTTTTGTCTGAATTGCACTAAAGTGTTCTACCCATTATACTGGAGGTTCTACTGGTTCTACTGGAGGATGCTGTGGATTCAAACTAACACCATGCACTATTTTAATCCAGGACTACTGAGGAACCTGAAGCCTGATCCAGTGGAGAAGAGGAACTCCTCCAGATGAGGATGGGAGTGAGGATTGATTTTGATGTTTGAATTATCACATCGTCTCTCCAGGCTCTCAGAAAGACGGAGCTCCAGCAGGTTTGTCCTGGTGTCTGTTGGGTTTCAACCTGCCTGTCAGTTAGAATTCACATGAAAACATTTGATATATTTTGATGTAATCATGAGTCAGAATGTATTATTTCCTTCATGTTCATGATTGTGATTATTGAGATAAAGCAGGTTGCCAGTACAGTGCTATAATAACAACTGTGTACTGCAGGCATGGATATAGTACTTCCTCTGTCACCCAGCAGAAAGTACCTGGTAGATATAGTACTTCCTCTGTCACCCAGCAGAAAGTACCTGGTAGACACAGTACTTCCTCTGTCACCCAGCAGAAAGTACCTGATTGATATAGTACTTCCTCCATCACCCAGCAGAAATGAAAAATTAAACTATATTCAGATTTTTGCACAAATTACTAAATATCTGGACATTAATCTTTTGTGTGTATAATCTATACCACGTTACTCTCTTTTGTCATTCGAATTAAATTGTATTGTATAAAAAAAGTAAGAATCAAATGAGCACAATAAATGTCACCCAGAATGACTGGGAAATAGCTTGTTGTAAAGCTACAGGACACAACACAGATAGATAAGACAAAATAAACTGCAGCACATGTGATGGAGATCACTAATATTGCCTTAGTATCATGATTTCCTGTGATGTGCTTTTACTGTGAAACCGTGAGAGGAAGTCAACTGTTGAACTGGAGCTTAACGTTTACCTGCCGTCACCATCAGCAGCAGGCCGTGAGCTACCAGAGGAGCTGATACAGCAAACAGGACCAGTATTGGTAAGTTTAAAGTTTTGTCCTGAAATACTAACATTAATTATCTTTAACTCGGCATTTCTTTCATTTTTGGTCTCTGGCATCATGTTTAAAGTAGTTTGCAACTGTTTGCTAACAACTTAAAGGCCAGGTAATTAAAATTATTTTTTTTTTCCAGTCACTGTCAAAAATTGTAAATCATGAGTGGAAAATAAGAGGTATGTTTACAGCATTTGGATAATAATGGAAACTTTAACACTTGTTTTGAGGATAATTGGTTCAAGGCTGCAAATGAGCAGCTTGGCACTGCATGGGGGAGGGGGAGGTGCAGCATGAAGCAAGCATGCAGCTGCAACATGTGTGATTCACCTTGTCAGCTTGCTGGGAGCTTTTTGGCCACCAGCATTATAGGTTGTACATTTGGGAATTTACCATGTTTGTTACTTTATTTGCTTGAGGTTAACTAAGATCAGCCCGTGACATTAGTGTAAGATATCAATTATTTTGAATTGTGTTTTTTTTTTTTTTTTGTATTAATTTTAAGACTTTTAACTGCGGGCTGATAGCTCTGTGTCCAGGAGTGTTCATAGAGCAGTGGTGGGCATTCATTCCTAGTCCCTGAGGTCTGCAGTCCTGCATGTTTGCCATGTTTACTTGCTCCAACACACCTAAGTTTAATGAGTGTTTCATGACGAAGCTCTGCAGAAAGTCTGATCATTAGTATCAGCTGTGTTTAAGTGAGGACATGTTCAAACTGTGTGGGACTGTGGCCCTTGAGGACCAGGATTGCCAACCCCTGGCCTAGAAACTGCTTGGGCCTGGGTAAAAATTTTAGCATAGGGCTTAATCACTAATTTAAAAAATGTATGTGATATCGGTAAAAATACAATGTTTGTTTTAATTTCAAACAATAATTGCTTTAAAAAGTCAAAAACGTGTGTGTATGTGTATATATATATATATATAGAACAACAATTAAACTAATTAATGTTGTCAAATGTAATAAAGGATTGTAATCTTATTACAAAACATCCAGACTTTACTGTAAAGTAATTATTCTAGTTACCACGAGCTATTTGACTACCATTTTATGGCTATAATGTACTTTAGCTATGCTCTGTTTATGACAGATAATGTATATAATACTTGACTACAGGTTAGATCAAGCTAAAATCGAACTTGAGATTAGAATCTCAACATTTATTTTGGTTCAGTTCAAATAAACATTTGGGTTTTGTTTTGCATTTGCTGATACTTTGTCCTGTATACTCATAAAATTACCATTTGATTTCTTATTTTGTATTTTATTACTTTTTCCTGCAGCTTGAAATGCCACTAAGGACAAGCCCCTTAAAAGATGCTTGTCAACACGTGCAGTCAAAGACGGACAAAACATGGATTTTTGATATCCGCTACATAGATTTTGTCAAAGGTATGGCTATAAAATCAGTCTTTATAGATCATTTCTACTGTTTAGAATAAAAACACATGGACATCACATGTGATCTCAAGTTTTAATCATTTAGGTTGTATTGGTTTCGTTCCCTCCAGAAAATACCTAATATTGTTATCCAGCTTGTAAGGTTGTAACTTGTGACTAGTAAGGGATACCTGTCCATCGATGTAGGGTAGACTCTCATGACTACTGTACTAAAAGTTTGAAAATTAGACTTAACGGCAGGGCACAGAAGTTATATAAATCTGTTATTATATATCCTGTTATATAACGTGCCTTCATTTTAGCACCATGCAAGTCAGTAAGCTTAGTAAAACACTATCATTTAAACTTGACTTCGATCATTGAAACATATTACCATGGACCAATGCAATTACTGTCAATACGATGAACCTAGTTTCCAGTTTTAACTGAAAACTTTTTCATTTTGTTTTGCAGGGCGTGGTTTGTTTGCAAAAAGTTCAGTTCTGAAAGGGGATTTTATAGTAGAATACAAGGGAGATTTGATTCCCGAAGATGAAGCACAAAGGAGAAGACATCTTTACCATCCCTCGTGTGATGTATTTTTTTTTTCCTTTAAGTGGAAAGGGAAAATGTGGTGGTAAGAATTCAAGCTTCAGTTTATTGATATTTTTTTTTTTTTTTTGTCTTTGTACTTGGATACAATAGTGAACTAATCTGTAGGTTAGACAGACATACATATTAGTAATAATATTCCATAGATGATTTATCAGCCATTGGAAGCAATGTGTTAAACATAATGTGCTACAGGCATCAGATATTGGTAAGCTCTCCATTTTCAACAGAGTCACAAGACAAGGTTCAATACTGTTTCAATTCTTTGTGTAATTTTTATTTTTTTTAAACGATCATACATTCAATGCGAACAGGGTGGCGAACTATTGTGCCATGAAGAACCAAGGGGGAGGCGAATGAAAACAAGTAATTTTTTCCTCTTTCTTTAACTGTCTTTGAAGCATTGACGCGTCAAGAGAAGATGGTTCCTTTGGTCGCCTGGTAAATGATGACCATCTGAGGCCAAACTGTAAAATGAAAAAAATTGATGTTGGAGGAAGCCCACACCTATGTCTGTTTGCTCTGAGAGACATAAAGGAGGATGAGGAAATTACTTACAATTATGGAGGAGACTGCCCATGGCGCACACAAGTATGTTTCTCTGCTTGCTATTGAAAAAACTGAATATAAAAGTTTTGAAACTGGTTGTGCTTTCATTTGTATACAAAAGTGTTCCAACTTTATACATGCAAGCATTTTTGATTCTTCTGTTTTGTGTACACATATAAAATGATAATTGCATGCTTGTCTTCTTGTGTTCATGTGTTGTGGTCACAGTTGACTGAAGGCTGCAATGAGGAGAGACCTGAAAAAACCCCTGACCAAATCTTGGAGGAGAGTGGGACAGAGGCAGGTCCTGCTCAAAAGGAGGTACGTTGATTTCTTCACTTAATGTCAAATGTAAAAGTTGATGATGGCTATTTTGGTGCTTTTTCTCTTGTGTGCACGGACCAAAGGTCATCATAACGAGCTATTTCAAGCCATTTATGTTGTGTTGGAAGAAGACAGCACAATTTGAAATACAGCACCAGAAAGACGGAAGAGTTGTCGACATTAGTCACACATGTGAAAGTGCACCAACTGTGTTGGTTGGTCTATTACTTTCTACAAATTGGAACAATAACGGAAGTCCCCACAAAACACCTTTAACAAAACACTATTTGTGTGTATTTGAGTAATAGTTTGCATTTTCCGAAAACTTGGAGAAGCTGTGTCCCCATTCCCCACGATAACTTGGTGTGTGTGTGAAGCTCTGTTAACAGATTGGTAATCTCAGTGAGATGGTTTATATAGGCTGACCAGTTTGAAAATGGATATAGGTGATTTATTGTTATCGGGGGAACAGCATGTTCAAAAAAGGTTTTTGGTATCAACATGAAACTTGGCAAACAGATGTGGACCCTTGTTTTACAGTTTTACATTTTTTGAATGTTTTCTATCGTTTTTTGTTTTTTTTATCATAGTTGACTGAAGGCTGCAATGAGGAGAGACCTGAAAAAACCCCTGACCAAATCTTGGAGGAGAGTGGGACAGAGGCAGGTCCTGCTCAAAAGGAGGTACGTTGATTTCTTCACTTAATGTCAAATGTAAAAGTTGTTGATGGCTATTTTGGTGCTTTTTCTCTTGTGTGCACGGACCAAGGGTCATCATAACGAGCTATTTCAAGCCATTTATGTTGTGTTGGAAGAAGACAGCACAATTTGAAATACAGCACCAGAAAGACGGAAGAGTTGTCGACATTAGTCACACATGTGAAAGTGCACCAACTGTGTTGGTTGGTCTATTACTTTCTACAAATTGGAACAATAACGGAAGTCCCCACAAAACACCTTTAACATAACACTATTTGTGTGTATTTGAGTAATAGTTTGCATTTTCCGAAAACTTGGTGTGTGAAATGTCCTCATGTAGCATGATACCTTGATGTGTGAAATGTCCCCATGCTGCATGATAACTTGCTGTGTGTCTGAAGCTCTTTTAATAGCTTGTCAATCAGAGTGAGATATTTACTATAGGTTGACCAGTTTTAAAATACTGCTCCGCAACTGGATATTGGTAGTGTGTTGTTACCAGGGGAGCAGAGTGTTGGCAAATGTTTTTGGTATTGAAATGTGTCTTGATGAAAAGATGTGGGTCCCTGATCCTGGAGGATGACCGTTTTGCATGGTTTTTACTGTGCGTGTGTGTGTGTGTGTATGTGGTGTGTCTTCCAGCTCCAGCACACTTCAGAGCATTGATTGGCTGGTTAGTTGGCCTTGTCTAAAGTTTCTGGATGTCCAATTTCTTTGAGTTCAGTTGTTTTGAGTGGGAAGACATTGAAAATGTGTTTGCTTGTGAGACTCTTGGACCAGGAGAGCCACCTCTAGTCTAGACCATGTAGGTTAAGGGGGACATTCTACAATAATGGAGTTATAATTGCAAGTTTGTCTTTTTTACGTGTTCTCACAGTTGACTGAAGGTGGGAATGAGGAGAGGCCTGAAAAAACCCCTGACCAAATCTTGGAGGAGAGTGGGACAGAGGCAGGTCCTGCTCAAAAGGAGGTACGTTGATTTCTTCACTTAATGTCAAATGTAAAAGTTGTTGATGGCTATTTTGGTGCTTTTTCTCTTGTGTGCACGGACCAAGGGTCATCATAACGAGCTATTTCAAGCCATTTATGTTGTGTTGGAAGAAGACAGCACAATTTGAAATACAGCACCAGAAAGACGGAAGAGTTGTCGACATTAGTCACACATGTGAAAGTGTACCAACTGTGTTGGTTGGTCTATTACTTTCTACAAATTGGAACAATAACGGAAGTCCCCACAAAACACCTTTAACATAACACTATTTGTGTGTATTTGAGTAATAGTTTGCATTTTCCGAAAACTTGGTGTGTGAAATGTCCTCATGTAGCATGATACCTTGATGTGTGAAATGTCCCCATGCTGCATGATAACTTGCTGTGTGTCTGAAGCTCTTTTAATAGCTTGTCAATCAGAGTGAGATATTTACTATAGGTTGACCAGTTTTAAAATACTGCTCCGCAACTGGATATTGGTAGTGTGTTGTTACCAGGGGAGCAGAGTGTTGGCAAATGTTTTTGGTATTGAAATGTGTCTTGATGAAAAGATGTGGGTCCCTGATCCTGGAGGATGACCGTTTTACATGGTTTTTACTATGCGTGTGCGTGTGTGTGTGTGTGTGTGTGTGTGGTGTGTCTCCCAGCTCCAGCACACTTCAGAGCATTGATTGGCTGGTTAGTTGGCCTTGTCTAAAGTTTCTGGATGTCCAATTTCTTTGAGTTCAGTTGTTTTGAGTGGGAAGACATTGAAAATGTGTTTGCTTGTGAGACTCTTGGACCAGGAGAGCCACCTCTAGTCTAGACCATGTAGGTTAAGGGGGACATTCTACAATAATGGAGTTATAATTGCAAGTTTGTCTTTTTTACGTGTTCTCACAGTTGACTGAAGGTGGGAATGAGGAGAGGCCTGAAAAAACCCCTGACCAAATCTTGGAGGAGAGCGGGACAGAGGCAGGTCCTGCTCAAAAGGAGGTACGTTGATTTCTTCACTTAATGTAAAATGTAAAAGTTGTTGATGGCTATTTTGGTGCTTTTTCTCTTGTGTGCACGGACCAAGGGTCATCATAACGAGCTATTTCAAGCCATTTATGTTGTGTTGGAAGAAGACAGCACAATTTGAAATACAGCACCAGAAAGACGGAAGAGTTGTCGACATTAGTCACACATGTGAAAGTGTACCAACTGTGTTGGTTGGTCTATTACTTTCTACAAATTGGAACAATAACGGAAGTCCCCACAAAACACCTTTAACATAACACTATTTGTGTGTATTTGAGTAATAGTTTGCATTTTCCGAAAACTTGGTGTGTGAAATGTCCTCATGTAGCATGATACCTTGATGTGTGAAATGTCCCCATGCTTCATGATAACTTGCTGTGTGTCTGAAGCTCTTTTAATAGCTTGTCAATCAGAGTGAGATATTTACTATAGGTTGACCAGTTTTAACATACTGCTCCGCAACTGGATATTGGTAGTGTGTTGTTACCAGGGGAGCAGAGTGTTGGCAAATGTTTTTGGTATTGAAATGAGTCTTGATCAAAAGATGTGGGTCCCTGATCCTGGAGGATGACCGTTTTACATGGTTTTTACTGTGCGTGTGTGTGTGTGTGTGTGTGTGTGTGTGTGGTGTGTCTCCCAGCTCCAGCACACTTCAGAGCATTGATTGGCTGGTTAGTTGGCCTTGTCTAAAGTTTCTGGATGTCCAATTTCTTTGAGTTCAGTTGTTTTGAGTGGGAAGACATTGAAAATGTGTTTGCTTGTGAGACTCTTGGACCAGGAGAGCCACCTCTAGTCTAGACCATGTAGGTTAAGGGGGACATTCTACAATAATGGAGTTATAATTGCAAGTTTGTCTTTTTTACGTGATCTCACAGTTGACTGAAGGTGGGAATGAGGAGAGGCCTGAAAAAACCCCTGACCAAATCTTGGAGGAGAGTGGGACAGAGGCAGGTCCTGCTCAAAAGGAGGTACGTTGATTTCTTCACTTAATGTCAAATGTAAAAGTTGTTGATGGCTATTTTGGTGCTTTTTCTCTTGTGTGCACGGACCAAGGGTCATCATAACGAGCTATTTCAAGCCATTTATGTTGTGTTGGAAGAAGACAGCACAATTTGAAATACAGCACCAGAAAGACGGAAGAGTTGTCGACATTAGTCACACATGTGAAAGTGTACCAACTGTGTTGGTTGGTCTATTACTTTCTACAAATTGGAACAATAACGGAAGTCCCCACAAAACACCTTTAACATAACACTATTTGTGTGTATTTGAGTAATAGTTTGCATTTTCCGAAAACTTGGTGTGTGAAATGTCCTCATGTAGCATGATACCTTGATGTGTGAAATGTCCCCATGCTGCATGATAACTTGCTGTGTGTCTGAAGCTCTTTTAATAGCTTGTCAATCAGAGTGAGATATTTACTATAGGTTGACCAGTTTTAAAATACTGCTCCGCAACTGGATATTGGTAGTGTGTTGTTACCAGGGGAGCAGAGTGTTGGCAAATGTTTTTGGTATTGAAATGTGTCTTGATGAAAAGATGTGGGTCCCTGATCCTGGAGGATGACCGTTTTACATGGTTTTTACTATGCGTGTGCGTGTGTGTGTGTGTGTGTGTGTGTGGTGTGTCTCCCAGCTCCAGCACACTTCAGAGCATTGATTGGCTGGTTAGTTGGCCTTGTCTAAAGTTTCTGGATGTCCAATTTCTTTGAGTTCAGTTGTTTTGAGTGGGAAGACATTGAAAATGTGTTTGCTTGTGAGACTCTTGGACCAGGAGAGCCACCTCTAGTCTAGACCATGTAGGTTAAGGGGGACATTCTACAATAATGGAGTTATAATTGCAAGTTTGTCTTTTTTACGTGTTCTCACAGTTGACTGAAGGTGGGAATGAGGAGAGGCCTGAAAAAACCCCTGACCAAATCTTGGAGGAGAGCGGGACAGAGGCAGGTCCTGCTCAAAAGGAGGTACGTTGATTTCTTCACTTAATGTAAAATGTAAAAGTTGTTGATGGCTATTTTGGTGCTTTTTCTCTTGTGTGCACGGACCAAGGGTCATCATAACGAGCTATTTCAAGCCATTTATGTTGTGTTGGAAGAAGACAGCACAATTTGAAATACAGCACCAGAAAGACGGAAGAGTTGTCGACATTAGTCACACATGTGAAAGTGTACCAACTGTGTTGGTTGGTCTATTACTTTCTACAAATTGGAACAATAACGGAAGTCCCCACAAAACACCTTTAACATAACACTATTTGTGTGTATTTGAGTAATAGTTTGCATTTTCCGAAAACTTGGTGTGTGAAATGTCCTCATGTAGCATGATACCTTGATGTGTGAAATGTCCCCATGCTTCATGATAACTTGCTGTGTGTCTGAAGCTCTTTTAATAGCTTGTCAATCAGAGTGAGATATTTACTATAGGTTGACCAGTTTTAACATACTGCTCCGCAACTGGATATTGGTAGTGTGTTGTTACCAGGGGAGCAGAGTGTTGGCAAATGTTTTTGGTATTGAAATGAGTCTTGATCAAAAGATGTGGGTCCCTGATCCTGGAGGATGACCGTTTTACATGGTTTTTACTGTGCGTGTGTGTGTGTGTGTGTGTGTGTGTGTGTGGTGTGTCTCCCAGCTCCAGCACACTTCAGAGCATTGATTGGCTGGTTAGTTGGCCTTGTCTAAAGTTTCTGGATGTCCAATTTCTTTGAGTTCAGTTGTTTTGAGTGGGAAGACATTGAAAATGTGTTTGCTTGTGAGACTCTTGGACCAGGAGAGCCACCTCTAGTCTAGACCATGTAGGTTAAGGGGGACATTCTACAATAATGGAGTTATAATTGCAAGTTTGTCTTTTTTACGTGATCTCACAGTTGACTGAAGGTGGGAATGAGGAGAGGCCTGAAAAAACCCCTGACCAAATCTTGGAGGAGAGTGGGACAGAGGCAGGTCCTGCTCAAAAGGAGGTACGTTGATTTCTTCACTTAATGTCAAATGTAAAAGTTGTTGATGGCTATTTTGGTGCTTTTTCTCTTGTGTGCACGGACCAAGGGTCATCATAACGAGCTATTTCAAGCCATTTATGTTGTGTTGGAAGAAGACAGCACAATTTGAAATACAGCACCAGAAAGACGGAAGAGTTGTCGACATTAGTCACACATGTGAAAGTGCACCAACTGTGTTGGTTGGTCTATTACTTTCTACAAATTGGAACAATAACGGAAGTCCCCACAAAACACCTTTAACATAACACTATTTGTGTGTATTTGAGTAATAGTTTGCATTTTCCGAAAACTTGGTGTGTGAAATGTCCTCATGTAGCATGATACCTTGATGTGTGAAATGTCCCCATGCTGCATGATAACTTGCTGTGTGTCTGAAGCTCTTTTAATAGCTTGTCAATCAGAGTGAGATATTTACTATAGGTTGACCAGTTTTAAAATACTGCTCCGCAACTGGATATTGGTAGTGTGTTGTTACCAGGGGAGCAGAGTGTTGGCAAATGTTTTTGGTATTGAAATGAGTCTCGATCAAAAGATGTGGGTCCCTGATCCTGGAGGATGACCGTTTTGCATGGTTTTTACTATGCGTGTGTGTGTGTGTGTATGTGGTGTGTCTTCCAGCTCCAGCACACTTCAGAGCATTTATTGGCTGGTTAGTTGGCCTTGTCTAAAGTTTCTGGATGTCCAATTTCTTTGAGTTCAGTTGTTTTGAGTGGGAAGACATTGAAAATGTGTTTGCTTGTGAGACTCTTGGACCAGGAGAGCCACCTCTAGTCTAGACCATGTAGGTTAAGGGGGACATTCTACAATAATGGAGTTATAATTGCAAGTTTGTCTTTTTTACGTGTTCTCACAGTTGACTGAAGGTGGGAATGAGGAGAGGCCTGAAAAAACCCCTGACCAAATCTTGGAGGAGAGTGGGACAGAGGCAGGTCCTGCTCAAAAGGAGGTACGTTGATTTCTTCACTTAATGTCAAATGTAAAAGTTGTTGATGGCTATTTTGGTGCTTTTTCTCTTGTGTGCACGGACCAAGGGTCATCATAACGAGCTATTTCAAGCCATTTATGTTGTGTTGGAAGAAGACAGCACAATTTGAAATACAGCACCAGAAAGACGGAAGAGTTGTCGACATTAGTCACACATGTGAAAGTGCACCAACTGTGTTGGTTGGTCTATTACTTTCTACAAATTGGAACAATAACGGAAGTCCCCACAAAACACCTTTAACATAACACTATTTGTGTGTATTTGAGTAATAGTTTGCATTTTCCGAAAACTTGGTGTGTGAAATGTCCTCATGTAGCATGATACCTTGATGTGTGAAATGTCCCCATGCTGCATGATAACTTGCTGTGTGTCTGAAGCTCTTTTAATAGCTTGTCAATCAGAGTGAGATATTTACTATAGGTTGACCAGTTTTAAAATACTGCTCCGCAACTGGATATTGGTAGTGTGTTGTTACCAGGGGAGCAGAGTGTTGGCAAATGTTTTTGGTATTGAAATGTGTCTTGATGAAAAGATGTGGGTCCCTGATCCTGGAGGATGACCGTTTTGCATGGTTTTTACTGTGCGTGTGTGTGTGTGTGTATGTGGTGTGTCTTCCAGCTCCAGCACACTTCAGAGCATTGATTGGCTGGTTAGTTGGCCTTGTCTAAAGTTTCTGGATGTCCAATTTCTTTGAGTTCAGTTGTTTTGAGTGGGAAGACATTGAAAATGTGTTTGCTTGTGAGACTCTTGGACCAGGAGAGCCACCTCTAGTCTAGACCATGTAGGTTAAGGGGGACATTCTACAATAATGGAGTTATAATTGCAAGTTTGTCTTTTTTACGTGTTCTCACAGTTGACTGAAGGTGGGAATGAGGAGAGGCCTGAAAAAACCCCTGACCAAATCTTGGAGGAGAGTGGGACAGAGGCAGGTCCTGCTCAAAAGGAGGTACGTTGATTTCTTCACTTAATGTAAAATGTAAAAGTTGATGATGGCTATTTTGGTGCTTTTTCTCTTGTGTGCACGGACCAAGGGTCATCATAACGAGCTATTTCAAGCCATTTATGTTGTGTTGGAAGAAGACAGCACAATTTGAAATACAGCACCAGAAAGACGGAAGAGTTGTCGACATTAGTCACACATGTGAAAGTGTACCAACTGTGTTGGTTGATCTATTACTTTCTACAAATTGGAACAATAACGGAAGTCCCCACAAAACACCTTTAACATAAAGCTATTTGTGTGTATTTGAGTAATAGTTTGCATTTTCCGAAAACTTGGTGTGTGAAATGTCCTCATGTAGCATGATACCTTGATGTGTGAAATGTCCCCATGCTGCATGATAACTTGGTGTGTGTCTGAAGCTCTTTTAATAGCTTGTCAATCAATGTGAGATATTTACTATAGGTTGACCAGCTTTTTCTCTTGTGTACGGTCCAGTTTGTTCACTTGTCTATTACAAATGATTTCACAAACTTTCTTTTGGTAGTTTTAACATTTGGTAAGAAACGTTAATCATATGAAGCGAAGCGATTCTAGTTAAATGACTATGATT
The DNA here is from genome assembly GCF_963383615.2 of Lipophrys pholis. Taxonomy (NCBI): domain Eukaryota; kingdom Metazoa; phylum Chordata; class Actinopteri; order Blenniiformes; family Blenniidae; genus Lipophrys; species Lipophrys pholis. The sequence goes on along the minus strand of NC_137647.1, from coordinate 22,583,516 downwards.
TTGTTTGACTTTTCACTTTAATTAAAAATAATAGAGTCTGATGTCTTGATTGTTGCAGGGCAGTACCTAGTCTAATGTGTGAAATGTTTTACATTTCATGATATCTTAGTATAGGAAAGTTCAAGAATGATTATCTTTTCCCCAAACCTGGACATCTCAAGAAAGCTTCATAGAAATTGCTGATTCTTTTTAGAGGAACTTACTTTGGTTTTACCAAAATCTTAACAGTTTATTTTTTAAGGACTGTCTTATTTAATGGTTTGTCAGCAAGAGTGACATTAACATCCAATCATCATTATTCTTTATTCTCTTGATTGGTATTTTTCTTCATAGATTTTAAAGCATGGAAGTCAAGATTTCATCCCAAAACTACGACGGACCAAAAGCATCCTTGTAAGTTTCCTACTGGCTTCAGCTCTGCACTTTCATTGTCTGATTATTTTCACGTCTCATAACTCTTATCTGACTTTTCTTACTAGATAATAGACACATCATTGGAAAACACTGAACTTTTTGACAGTTCATCTCTCTCTGAGTGCGACAGTGAAGAACTCTATGTTCCAGCTTCTCAAACTGAAGATGATTCTGAATTAAGCAATAATGCTACCCCTATCAAAAAATGGAAATGGATCTTGGATCATGGTGTGGAACACTTCTCTGCCCCAGAACCGGTTTCTGTGTCTGACAATGCAATACAAGACTCAAATGTCAATCGCAGTGACGTCAATACTATTCAAGATTGTCAGTTGGACAGTGATGCTCCTGCCAGCAAAAAACGGAATCTCCTGTTTGATGATGTGATTAGCGTCTCTGGACAGGAAACTGTTTCTGTGTGCGACAATCCAACACAAGACAGCAGTGATTCTGACATTACTGTTGAGGAAACACCCACTTCAAGCCAGGCTACGCATGACAGCAATGTAGTTGTTCCTGCTTACCTGAAAAGTAAAGGTAAAAGAGTATATAATAAAAGAAATCATTGTCTCTATTGCAAAAAGCCATGCTCCAAAATTGGAAGGCATCTTGAAAGTGCACACAAAGATAAAGTCGAAGTTGCTAAAGCATTTAGCTTCCCAAAAGGTTCAAAGGAACGAAAAAGCCAATTAGATTTTCTCCGCAACAAAGGCAACTTTGCTCATAACACCTCTGTACTGAAGTCAGGGAAAGGAACACTTGTTCCATCAAAACGTCCCCCAAAAGATGTTCAAGGAAGCGATTTTATGCACTGTGCTTATTGCCAAGGGCTCTATTCAAGAAAGGTGTTATGGCGACATGTACGTGTTTGTAAACTGAAGCCTGAATCAAAAAAAACAAAACCAGGAATGACTCGTGTTCAATCTTTGTGTATGTACACTGGACCTGTGCCTCCTCATATGAGCGAGATGCTATGGAAGGTCATCAGTGACATGCACTATGATCCTGTAACGGAGATCGTCAGAAACGACCCAGTGATTCACGAATTTGGGCAGCACATGCTCAATAAAGGTGGTCTGTCTGCTAAGAATCAACAGGGCACCAGAGAAAAGATGCGTGAACTGGGCCGACTGTTAGGTAATGCCAGAAAATGCCACACTGAACTAAAAACAATGAGGGATTTAATCAATCCTCAAAACTATTTTTCTGTGATAAATGCCGTCAAGGTGACGTGTGGATTTGAAAAAACGACCAACAAGTTTAAGATCCCCTCACTAGCAACAAAACTCGGGAACGCTCTTGTAAAAGTCAGCAAACTTTTGAAAGTTGATGGGCTCATTAATGATGACCAAGAGTTAGTTCGGCAAGCCTCTGAGTTTCAAGAAGTTCACAGTGAAAAATGGAATGCATTGGTATCCGCAACAGCATTGAGAAATATCGCTGAAGCAAAATGGAATGCCCCAAATCTGATGCCATTCACGAAAGATGTTCAAAAAATGCACAAATATCTCTCTGAAATGCAAGATGAGAGCACTAATGCACTCTCAGAATGTCCTACCAGAAAGTCCTGGGCAGAACTGGCAAATGTCTGCCTCGCACAAATCATACTCTTTAACAGACGCAGAGAAGGAGAGGTGGCAAGGATGCCTCTTTCTGCATACTTATCAAGAGACAGATCTGATCCCCATCAAGATTTGGATTGGGCACTTTCTGAAGTGGAAAAAAAATTATGTCGACACTTCGAAAGAATTATCATCAGAGGAAAGCGAGGCAGACCAGTACCAATACTTCTAACGCCCAAAATGTTGACTGCCTTGGACATTCTTGTCAAGCACCGAAATGAATGTGGTGTTCTCGAAGACAACGAGTATATGTTTGCCAGGCCTGCTGCCTTGTCTCATTTTCGTGGCGCTGACAGCATTCGTACCTTTGCCAAGAGATGCGGAGCAGATTTTCCAAACTCCCTTACATCAACAAAGTTACGCAAACATGCAGCAACCCTTTCAACAGTTCTGAATATGACCGACACGGAGATGGACCAATTGGCCAACTTTCTCGGTCATGACATTCGGATCCATCGGGAGTTTTACCGGCTTCCTGAAAAAACCCTTCAACTTGCCAAGATCAGCAAGGTTCTGATGGCCCTTGAGCAGGGCAGACTGTCAGAATTTCAAGGAAAAAACCTGGATGAAATCACGATTGAGCCAAATGGTGTGTATAACATTTACTTTACTCTGTTTTTGTATAGAGGTTTTTGTTTTTTAATTGATGCTACCTTTTTTTGTGCCCGCAGAAGAAGTTGTGTGTACTGAACAAGATGTGTGGCAGGACCATGAAGATCTTTCAACAGTAGAAGGCATGTATTGGCAAATGAATTACAAAAAGTGCCCATTTCAAGGTTCTCTTCCTAAAATCCACAACAAGCTCCTCAGTCTGCCTCACACTGTGGTACAGGTTATTTTTCCTACACCAGCCCACTGCAAAACTTAACGTCCATGGGCCAGAGGCCGATATGGACCCATCTGGATGGGCAAAGGCTATCATATATTTTCAGTCTCGGGTGTCTGAAAATGCATGATAACCTTTTCAACTTATAAAGATTGCTAACAATTTTAAGGCAGTGACATTTCAAAAAGTTGCACTTTTTTGTGTGGTACATTGGGTCCATCAGTAATAAGATTAGGCAAGACTGTCCAGAAGCATGGAAATAGTCGGCCCACACTCATTTTGTTTAACATGGGCTTGTGTACAAGAACAGGATGGTGAACACCTAACCAGCAGCTGTGGAGCGTTCTTGCTTAATTGTGATTTAATTGAATGTTCATCTTCCACCGTTTTATTTGTAATGGCAGATTTGAAACATAATGGTATGGTATTTATTCAAATGTATGTGGTCATGTACTAAACAGAACCATCAGCAGTGGAGACTGTAACATCTACTGCAGTGGACGAAGACCCATCGGCAAACGAGGCATGTGAACTGCCTACAGGGGATGGAGATGCTTCTAAAGACACCACTGTAACTCAGTCTTCTCAAGGTAATTTTGGTTATACCTCCAACATTTGCAATTTGTTAGAGTACATTGCTATAATGAAGTAGTTTGTGTTCATGATTTTCTCAACATCCTTTTTCAGAAGTATGCAGTTTGTGTTGATTAGACATTTAATCCCTTTAGTCATTAGCAGCAGCAGACACTGAGATCCAAGGACAGATATTGTTCTTATGGAGTATGAATTGGCCTTTATTGACCAAGAAGAAAGTTAGGCAGTGCAGGGTCCTGCAGAACATAATGACGTCATTTCCTAGAAATCTATTCCGGCTGTTCCAACCGTCCTGGCTGAACTGTGTAGGTGCCGCACTGCCGGAACTTCTGCACTACCGTGTGCTGCGCATGCATGTTCCAGCTCGCTCATGACTATCAGTCATATTTTAATCATATTTAGATTGTAACATAACTACTGTGTAAGCACCACAGGTCGTTAAAATGTCGGAGTGCAAGCTTACGTGATGCACCTGAACGCACCACGAACAGCTGTCAGCTGCTGTAGTTAAAACCGGACCAACATCGCCCTCGGACAAAAACTCTTTTACTGTAACAGTTCAGCGAAATGCATTTCTGAAAGCATTGGAGACGATAAATAGTTAAAACGGTGCTTCACAGATGTGTGACTGCTGTGAGCGGGCGTGGCCTGCGAGTTCGGCAGCTTATCGGATTATGAACAGTCCTACCAAAAAAGCTTTTTTTTTTCAGTAGCTGGCTGACATCACTGCCGAATTATCTTCTTGTTCTTATTGGTTCAAAAAGGGAGGATGCAGGGGCCTTGACTCTACGAATATAAGTTATGATGCTCTGTTGTGACCCTCCAGTGAGCCATCTTCTCCTGTAGAGACTCAAACCAGTGCTCGGCCACTGGCCAGTTGCTGAATACTGTTATTTGTTTCCAATTTTCTTGCAAAGAAGGGGTTTTGCACTTGGAATTTGTTGACACACGCACTAACAGTGATGCATGGATGTGTGCATTTAACACCTCATTTGGCTGCCACAGGACACATCTATCCATCTTCTTTCTCGCTTAGTCCATTTGGGGTTACAGGGGCAGTATAGCGACAGGGAAGCCCAGACATCCCTGTCCCTGCAACTTCCTCCAGCTCTTCTGGGGGAACCCCGAGCCGCTCACAGGCCAAACCAGAGCTATAATCTCTCCAGAGAGTCCTGGGCCAGCCTCGGGGCCTCCTCCCAATTGGACGTGCCTGGTAAACCTTGAAAGCAGAGGTCTCCCTCCCCTGAATGTCCTGATGGTTCATCACCACATTCAGCACAAAGCCAGACAATGAGCTGCTCATTGCAATCAGCTGCGTGGAAGCAGGGAGACATGGAAAACATGCAGGGCGAATGGCTGAGCTCCTCACTCTATCACCAAGAGTGACACCTGCCACCCTGCGGAGAAATGGAATGCTGTCACTCTTCTCATGTCTGTCATATTCCTTATATGCTTTCTGTACAGTATCTATTCTGTCATATTGATGAACTGTCACTGAAAATTGTAATTGTGCCCTTACTGTTATACTAGACTTGCTTACCCCAGTCAAGACCTGTAGTTTGGATGGATGGATGTACAGCCTTTATCACTCTTGATACTGTATCGGACCACCAAATTTGAGCCCATATTATTAGAATCTTCAACACATCTCTTTTCTTGATAATTTGCAATTACTTTTTTCTTATCACACAGATTGAGTGCCCCATCCTAAAGATCATTGTAAAGAAAAAATTCTAAAAGTAATAATCACATACGCACAGTTAAATGAACTCAATATCATTTACTGCATTATAATTACACTAAATATTTAAAAGCTTTTTTACTTTGCCAAGGCAGAGGCCTGACAACTGTTATTGGTTCTTTTTGAAACATTGAAGTGAATGATTATCGATGGCGAATATTGTTGGATAGGCTTTGATTGCATGCTTTTTTGTTTTACAGAATCATTGGTGGAGAGTGTATCTACGTGTCAGGATCGGGATCCTCCTGCTGCCAAAAAACACAAACGACCAATAATGGATGAAGATGGAGAATCTAGTGAAGTCACCTCTGTAACAAATCCTGCAAAAGGTAACTTCATTTTTATCTTAACTACGATTAACTACTCTCAACTACTTCTAAATCTTTTTTTAAATCTTAACTACAATTGGACTTCAAAGGATATCAAAAAACTGACTATTAGATACTTCCATCATTTATACATTGTCTTGCTCTGATTTTTCTTTATTTTAGTTACTCGCAGACCATAGTGGTGAAACACAATTTGAGAAAATTGTCAAAACAAGCTCTCTCGTCTAAATTTGAAAATGCATTTTTTAGCTGTTGCTCATATTTCTTTCCTTTTTTTGCAGGGAAAACTCCGATCAAGCGAGCACCATGGCAGAAAGCAGAGATAAAAGCAGTTGAAAGACAAATGATGAAATTCATTCAGTCTGGCACTGTACCTTCAAAAAGTGACTGTGAGAAATGTCTGAAGGCTGAGTCAGAAGCTCTTGTGAAACGAGACTGGCGACGCCTTAAATTTTATGTGTACAATCGCATAACGGCTCTCAAAAGAGAAATGCAGAGAATGTAGTCTGAAAAACGAATTGTGTTTGTCTTAAGTTGAACAAACCCTTTGGATTTTTAATTATAGTTTAAAGTTTAAAATGTATTTTATTTTCAATTCCAGCAAGATCATGCAATAACTATTTTTTGCTTTTGCTGCATTTCTTTTCAACTACAGGTGAGACGGTAAGGTCCTTTTTTGTTTTGCAAAGTGTTCTTTCCACTGTAAAGAATTTAAAAGTAATTTAATTTCAGTTTAGGTGTTTTAGTTTTTGCACAGAATGTGTTGTGTTCAGAAATAAATGGGTTTTTTTTTACCAGTTTTTGGATCAAACATGGAGTTGGTGATTATTGTTTGTGACCACTTAAGTGTATGTTGCTTCATACACCAAAACAAAAATAGACTAAATGACTTGCTTTTAAAATTTTTAGCTCAAAAAGAGTTGATAAAGAAAATTTGTAAATCAGAGACAGTATAGCTTAAGTTTTTCTTTTGTTTTATCCCCATGAAGAAAACTCATGTCAGTCAAATAAAAAATAAAATGTATTGAGCACATTAAAATATACTTCGGAATCTCATGAAAATTTCATAGGCAGTCATTTTGCTTCCGTTGGTGTTGAAGGAGGTCCATAATTTAATGTTGTTTTTTTTATTCAAAGGGTAATAAGCATTACTGCAAATATGTCAGTCAGTAATAAACATTGGATCAGATTTATCATAATGGGTCCCCATAAGTAACAAATGTGTAAAATATTCTAATTATATGTAAATCAGGTCCCCTAAATGCATCTTAACCCGATTGACAGGATGTCCCCTAAAGTCTCCAACAGAACAGCTCATCAAAAAAACTTGTGTTTTTTAAAAATACAAAGGTGTGTATAGCCTGCCCCCATTTTTGATGTTTCACCTGATTTTTTTCAGGCTTGCAGAACCTACAGAAAAGGGTGTCCCCACAAATGAGGATTTAAAGATCGGTCCCCACAATACATAGAAACACGTATGTGTGTGTGTGTGTGTGTGTGTGTGTGTGAGAGAGAGAGAGAGAGAGGAGGTGACGAGTGAGCTTACCACCCAGGCTTTGGTACAGACACCAGCAGAGAGGAGGGGATGAAGATGAGCAGGAAGAGGAGGAGGAGAAGGTTACAGAGGAGGAGGTGGAAGAGGAGGAGGAGGAGGCGGAGGAGGAGGAGGTGGATGAGGAGGAGAAAGTGGCAGAGGAGGAGGAGGATGTGGAAGAGGAGGGGAAGGAAGAGGAAAAGGAGGAGGAGGTGGAAGAGGAAGAGGAGGAGGAGGAAGAGGTGGAAGAGGAGGAGGAGAAGGTAGCAGAGGAGGAGAAGGAGGAGGTGGACGAGGAGGAGCTGGAGAAGGTGGCAGAGGACGAGGAGGAGGAGGAGGAGAAGGTGGCAGAGGAGCAGGAAGAGGAGGACTTGGAGAAAGAGGAGCTGGAGAAGGTGGCAGAGGAGGAGTAGGATGAAGAAGAGGAGGAGTAGGAGGATATGGAAGAGGAGGAGGAGGAGAAGGTGGTGGAAGAGGAGGAGTAGGAGGAGGTGGAAGAGGAGGAGGAGGTGGCAGAGGAGGAGTAGGAAGAGGTGGAAGAGGAGGAGTAGGAGGAGGTGGAAGAGGAGGAGGAGGAGGTGGCAGAGGAGGAGCAGGAGGAGGAAGAGGAGGAGTAGGAGGAGATGGAAGAGGAGGAGGAGAAGGTGGCAGAGGAGGAGTAGGAAGAGGTCGAAGAGGAGCAGGAAGAGGAGGAGGTGGAAGAAGAGGAGCTGGAGGAGGAGGAAGAGGAAGAGGAGGAGGAGGAGGAGGAGGAGGAGGAGGAGGAGGAGGAGGAGGAGGAGGAGGTGAAGGAGGAGTGTATTTACATGTTTAGATATCCCAGAGGCTCTCTAAAGGTCAACAGACTGTTGAGCCACCCGGAAAGCTCTGTTACATTCCTCACTGTAGCCCTGCCTTCGTGTGTGTGTGTGGGTGTGTGTGTGTGTGTGTGGGGGGGGGTGGCGGGGGGGGTCAACCAGAGGCCATGCAGCTGTAGCAGGTCGACCATCAGATGCGAGCAGCTTGTTGAATTCACCTGAGTGACGTCACACCTCCTCCTCCACTGTGGTTTTATTTTGAATTGATTTCTCCGCCCAGCGGGAAACAGAAATAAAAGTCTGAGTCGTTGAAAAGTTTAGGAGTTTCCCACAATCCTTTCTTTCTCTAGTGGTTCGTCTCTTTAACTGATCCAACAATTTGCGTATTGAGTGTATTGATCCAGGTTCATCGTCTCCATGGTTACGTCTATCACACAAATTAAGCGTGAAAACCAGACTTGTGATAGAATAAATCTGTCTGTAACTATTTGTTCTATTTGGAATAATATCCACCTACGAGCATAGGAAGAGAAACAGGACAGGCTTCATCAGGCGGACAGAAGAATATTTATTTGAGGTAGGTCAAAGTTAAAAGACTCACAGCTTGATTGGGTCGTTAAGGCAGCGGAACTCATAAAACTCAGTCCGCTCTTGTTCACAACTTCACGGCGATAAAGGAGAAAAATACGAGTCACATCGTTTCATAGTTTCTTCGCTTCCTCACATCGTCACACAAATCCTGAGATTCACTCTCTGTAAAAAAATACCTTCCGAAATCCTATAACCTGAGAGTCAAAAGTATGTGTGAGGTCTTTGAATTTCAAATCAATTGTTTAGACAGAAGCTGACAAAATAGAAAAACTTTTTTTTTTTTAAATTTAAATAAAAGATTTTAGTTTGATTTTCAAAACACTGCGAAACTAATTACAGTAGAAAAAACAACAACGTAATTTGGACATTCACGTGAACTCAAACATCAGGAAAACCCTCAAACCTTCAAGAGTAGGAATTCTACAGGACAGGACAATGAACATATTTCAGTTTTAGTGCAGCTTCAGCATAAAAACAATCACCTGTGGTCCGGTTCTGAGAGTTAACAGGGAAAGTGTCCCGAAGGAAAACAAATAATCCCAGTCACACGTTTTAATCTCCGGTGATTGAAAAACAAAACAATAATTTATTCTCAAGTGGAAAAGAAAGGCAGTGAGACCGCGTGAAAAGTCACATTCATTGAAACCTGCAGGAGGAGAAATACTGAGGAAGGAAGGATTTCAGACAAACACACAAGTAGGAATGCTTTTTTTTTTTTTTGTCAAATTTAAAGAGAAAATAAGAAAAAGTCGGACACGATTTTGGATGTTTCACTAAAAGGCTTCGTTAAAAAAAAAAGATCTTGAAGTTGTGCTTACTTTAGTCAGTAAACATCCACTTCTTCATGTAAACAGGAGAAACGACTTTATTGAAGCGGATCAAACTGCTCTGAAGGAAGACGAGTCCACATGACGGACACACGACTGAATATCTACGACTCAAACAAAAGACGCTCCCTGTGTTTCCTATTTGATTCTCATTCAACCCCACCGATATTCAGTCTGTGGATTCAATCATGAAGGCTTCCAGGCTCAGAGCAGCGTCACCATGACAACGGGCTAAAGTTTGTCAGGAGATTCTCAGTTACTAAAGTATCTTCAAAGTGAGGCGACGGAGGAAAAAGGATGATCGGGCTTCAAAATCTTATCATCCTTCTGCAGTTTATCAGTAGAAATCATTTCGGGTCAAAGTACAGATACTGATGGATCCTATCATCGTCATCATCATCATCATCATCATCATCATCATCATCATCATCATCATCACCCAATGCTTTGAGAAATCAGATGTTTAAACTTTATGATGTACTGTTTTTGTAACCGTTCCACTGTTTGACCTCCTGACTCGCCCTGCTCAGTGTTTTTAGGCTCCGCACACCAAAGAAGTCATCGATTATCACCTTTTTCAGGCAGTCGTTGGAATGAAAGTGGAGCGATGAGAAGGCGAATGTGCTCAACACGTTGGAAGTGGTCGGCCTCGCTTACCAGTCTCACTCACCAGTCTCACTCACCAGTCTCACCCTTCAGGGTTTTCTGTGGCGTTAAACCCTCCGCTTGTCAAAAGTCACAATTAAAGAAGGCGTTTCGGTGTGGAAATGAATGCTCACTTTCAATCACTCTGCTCATCCTTTTCAAGCACACACAGTATAACTTCACCTCCTTGTGAGGTTCTTCCTAGTGCCGTTAGTAGAGATGATCTGCGTTGAGTTAATTATGAACCATAGTTCTTCATTCATGACCTGAGAGGAGTCCCTGTTCAGGCTGGGCTACTTATGACATATAATTTAGTGTTTTATTTTGTAAAGTCACACCTGCAGAGAGATGTTGAGATGATGTTTTCATATGGGAACGCACAGAATGGAAGAACCTTTGAAAATACTGTAGTTTACGTTTCAGGCCACTAGTTGGTGCAGTGATTTCAGTCATGTAACAGCAGGATGTAAACCTCCTTCAGTACAGGTAGACTCAGTATCTGCGTGGAGCAAATGTTCTCCACGTATGCAGATGATGGTGGAGTAAACGGTAGGAATGGCTCACTTTGTCGGGGAGGAGCTGTTATAATTCTAACAAACTCTCCGCCATTGGTATCGTTCATCTCCTCACACATGAGCAGATTCACGACACATTTCAGAAAAGTTGTGTTTCCTCTCTTCAAACGGAGTCACGTTGAGGTACGGAGGCCATTTTGTACTCAGCTTCGGCGGTTTGTTTCGACTGATGCAACTAAGTTCAAGTGAACTCTGGGAAATCCCAGCTGGTCGAGATAAGGCAACCAGTCTTTTAAAATGCAGCACATAATTAAAGAGGCCTGAACCCCTTCATCACAGTGGAATAACATCGCAGGTCACCAGTTGAAGCTACGTCTCTGAGTTGGGCGACGCTCCCGGTGACGTGGAGGTGGACGAGTGGTCGGTGTCGTCCAGCTCCTTGTTGAAGCCTCTGCCGTCTGCACCGGAGGCGGAGGAGGAGGAGGAGGAGCGAGTGGCGGTGGAGGCGCCCTCCCTCTCGCGCTTCTTCTGCTTCATGCGTCGATTCTGGAACCAGATCTTCACCTGCGTCTCGTTGAGCTCCAGCGTGGCGGCGATCTCCACGCGGCGAGCCCGCGTCAGGTACTTGCTGAAGTGGAACTCCTTCTCCAGCTCGGTCAGCTGCCGCGTGCTGAAGTTGGTGCGCATGGCGTTGTTGTGTGCACCCGCGAGGCCGAAGTCCGAGTTTTTAACTGGATGAAAGAAACAGAGAAGTTAGTTTAGAGACAAACGGTCATAATTACCGTATTTTCTGGACTATACAGGAAGTCAAAATCACAAAGAGGAAAACAATCCTATTTAAGTCCAGCTGGTGTATCAGAACATTTCTCTGTCCAGGTCCAGATGTAACTTCTGATTATTCAGGTCCAACTACTGTTCCAGAACCAGCCGTGAATTAGTTCCTCAGCTCTTCGCGCTTTTAGCCCAAAATTAGCCTTCTTCTTCATCCCGGTAAGAGTCTCTCTTCTTTATTTCTGTTTTCATGTTTAATTGTGCTGCGGAGATCGATCTGTCTGGGGATGTTTTTCTGGCTCCCTCAGTTAAATACAGTAGTAATGGCGTTTTTTCTGTGTTACTGTTTCAGCTTGCTGTGGTCATACAGTGACATCTAGTGGTCCCATATGGTATGTATGTAACGTATATTTTAAACCAAACTGATCACACTAAACCAATCATATCCTATTAATCCTCGGTATGGAAATTGATACGATTTTTATGATTCCTATTCCATTTTAGACTCTGCTAAACGATTCGGTTCTTTATCGATCGTATGAACAGCGGAGGACGTTGCTGCTGCTGCTGCAGAGGTGAGATTCACTCTGGAGCAGATCAAAAACATGACATTCATTCAAAGTTATTGCTCCTGTGTTCAAATGCTTCTTCCTATTGGTCGTATTTCCTCCTTTTGACATCCACTTTGCTGCAGGTTGCCCTGTTGTCGTCCTTTCTCCGGAAATGGAACCAAACCTTTGAGCGTTTGAACCACTTGGGCGCCATGATTCCTGCCGGCTGCACTGGAATCACATTTGCGACCACTGGAATCGATAAGGGAATCGTTTGCCGAAGGAATTAAAACGCTGGGAACCGGTTCTCAAACAAGAACCGATTTTCTCTTCCCCTCACTTAGAGAAATTCTTTTGTTTCTGCAGAACCACGGAGTGTATTGACTCAGCCTCGCACTGAGTGAAGCATCGTCTTCATCAGGGAGTCTCCACTGCCAGGTAAGTGAAGTATTTCATATATAGAAGTCACTTTTTAATGTACGTCACATGAGCCAATGACAAAAAACAAAAAAACTGTGTGACTTCCAGTTTGCAAAATACGTTATAAACCAAAGCTGTGAGGATTGGCAGTGCAGCAGGACCAACCTGAATATCTACAGCTCCACATCCAGAAAGAAACAGTGTGTTCACCACGACAAATCCAAGCAACAATAACAGTACAATGTTGTTTTTTGTTATGTTTTTTTATGGTTCTGCATCGTCTCCTGATCGTTTCTGCAGTAGTGTATTGAACATTCGTTGTGTTAATCTGCCTCCTCTAAAGTCAGACGTCCCACTTCATCACTGTTGATGTTCCTTTGTTCCTGATTGTTTTAACATCATCAGACTACTTTCAAATTTAACAATACAAAGGCTAGTAGTAATAGTAGTTGTAGTAGCAGTAGTAGTAGTAGTAGTAGTAGTAGTTTATTTGCTCAACCAGATGCAACAAAAACAGAAAAAGAAACAAGTCTACTTATTTTGTCACTGAGACAAAATCCTTACTTATGATTTGTCACCGAAGGGTTTAGGCTATACTTTGTAAAGACAACAATTATTAGAGATTCAACAAACATACTATATGTGGGAAATTCTCAGCACCCACTGACTGACATATTCGACAAAATAAGTCAAAAAGGTATTTTTATTTATTTATTTATTTTTTACTTACAATTGTTTTCTAGACAATCTTAGACATGGTGAAACTAGTTTTAATAGATTTGTTGTCTGCTCTACAGACAATAGGAGGCCTTATTGACTAGAATCATTTCTTATTGTTTAGATCTAATCGGGCTGATCCTGTTTAAAATGTGTGGCGTGAAACAAAGCACCTTTTTTTAGAGTCTATTCTGAAAATATTCACCCAGCAACTTGAGATAAAGTTGGAGGACGAATCTGTGAGACACAAAGAGTCAAAAGCGAGTTGGCGAAAGGCTGAAAGGCGAGGGAACGGAGCTCGCTGGTGGACGGATGCATGGAGGGGTGGGTGGAGGGGTGAGGGGGTTGGGGTTGCTTTAAAAGATAACAGAGCAGGACAGACTACCCAGGGAGAAATAACCCGTCTGTTATATCCATTAAGAGAGAGAGAGAGAGGGAGAGAGGGGGGGGGGGGTCACAGCTGACTCAGTCCAGACCTGCTATCAGCAGACAACACTGCAAAAAGCTCCAAAAACTAGCTGCCTTTCTTTTTCAACCTTTAAAATAGACATGGTTAACCCATGGCCGGTGGAACACATGTGGCCCACTTTTACCTTCTTTATGGCCTACAAGAGAATTTCTATTGTTGGTTTGATAGATTATTAAAACAAGCAAGCAATTTGAGCCCCGTTTAAGTTACATTTAATTCATTATTTTAATTGTAAATATACCGTGATGACATTTATAAATCAAACATGTATGTGGATTTTCATATAATTCATAGAAATCATTCAAATAAAATGTGTCTATGCTCACTCACAACTATGGAGTGAAGTGAGAATGAAATCTTTGGACCTCATAATAATAAAATAATAATATAGTACATTTTGGCCATCAATGCTTTAAAAGCTGTTATATCATTAAGCCTATAAAAAAAAATCTAGACTCACTCAGTATTAAATGGAAAAACTTAAAGGATTTATTTATTTATTTATTTATTTATTTATTTATTTATTTATTTATTTATTTATGTATTTATTTATTTATTTATTTATTTATTTATTTATTTATTTATTTATTTATTTATTTATTTATGTGATCAGGAATATCAAATATTACTTGTGTTTGATAATGGAAAGAACAAACCCTATTTATATGTGTGTGGCATTTTTGGCTCAACTCAACGAGGTTATTATTATTATTATTATTATTATTATTATTATTATTATTATTATTATTATTATTATTATTATTATTGATGTTGTTTATTTTATTCTAACTGTATGACAATTATTATCAACAGTTTTCATATCAGCTTGGGGTATTGTCTTAATTTAAAAAAAGAATATTCTCATAGGCCTTTACCTTCACTACTTCAGAATAATCCTGGAACCGTGTTTATTGAGACGTAATTATATTAATTAGTCCAAGTTAATACAAATAATAATAATAATAATATCAGGAAAGAAGTAGCATGAACAAAAGGCTCCACAGGCCCGTTTGACTCCTGATTTGGAGTCTGGGAAGCAAAATGCATCAATCAAACATTTCAACATTTTGATTGACTGCGTGTTTTTAAGAAGAAGAAGAAAATCCTTCCTGATCATCCCTGTGAGTTCTGTTCAGAAATGATGAATCTTTTTAGGAAGATGGTGTTGATAAAATGCGGACGTCTCTCAGCGCGCGCTCGCGCACACACACACACACACACACGCACGCACGCACACACACACACACACACACACACACACACACACACACACACACACACACACACACACACACACACACACACACACACGTTGAATTATGGCTTTATAAATCCAGACACCCCCTCACCACCTCACCTGTTTTGGGAGGATTCCTCTTCACCTTCATCCAGTCGAAGGTCTGTCCCTGCCCGGCCTGCTGGCCCTCATCATCCTCCCTCTCCCGGTCCAGACCCACCGGCAGCTCCCCGTAGCCCCCACCGGGCGGAAGCCCCAGGTATCCCGCTGCGTCCAGCCCCCCGCCGACCTGCTGTGGGTACTGTGACCCGGCCAGGGCGCCCTGAGGGCCGCAGTAGGCCCCGGCCAGGGCCCCGTAGCTGGGCCCGGCACCGGGCCCTGAGCTGGGGAACGAGGACTGATGGTAGTAGGATGGAGCCGCTGACTCCTCGAGGAAATACTGGGGCTGGACGGAGCTCGAGGGGCCGGTCGTGGCAATATATTCTGAGTTTGTGGCGCACGTCTGACCCGCGTAGGTCCCGACATTGGAGCTGTTGTAGTGAGGCAGCAGTCCGCTCTGCAAGCTCTGGTTCTGATGAAGGTGAGGATGAGGATGGTGGTAGCCGTTGTGCTGCTGCTCGTGATGCTGCTGGTGATGCTGGCCGGCTCCCACGGAACCCCCACCCCCGCCGGTGTCACCCACGCTGCCCGGGTACATTCTCCCATCCCCGGTGTAACCGACCGGACCGGCACCGGAGGTCATGGGGAATCCCTGGTGGTGCTGGTCCAGAGGGAGGTGGTGGTGGTGGTGCAGGTGGGGGTGGTGGTATCCGGATTTTGGCACGGAATAAGCGCCGGTCCCCGGACGGTTACAGATGGAGTATTCCACAAAAGAGTTCATGTTGTCCATCAAGACCGGAGCTGAGAAAGAGTACCAATCAAACACCGTCAAAATCCATTTAAAGGTGTTTCCGGGATGGATGAAGGCGATGTGAGTAAAATAAATTAGACAAATATACACAAAATAACACAATAAAATTCTGGAATAACTTGAGAGAAAAGTCTTCCGCAGATTCGAGACGCGCATAAATAATCGGAAGGCCCAACGTGACTGAGCGGAGTCACCTCTTCACCTCCACGCAGGACACACTCCGTCCTCCGCCATCCTTTCTTCTTTCCTCTCTATTCTCTCCTTTCTCGGACTCTCTCCTCTCTTTCTCCCTCTCTCTTCCGTGTCACTTCTTTTCTCTCCTCCGCCGCGGATCACGTGGTTCGTCGCCTATGGTGACTCGAGGCCAGAAGTTTGTCAGCTGGTCACGGGAGCGAGGGAACCTGTGTGCGCGCGTGCGTGCGCGTGTGTAAGTGTGTGTGTGTGTGTGTGTGTGTGTGTGTGTGTGTGTGTGTGTGTGTGTGTGTGTACAGGAGGGGAGTTGGTGCGCACAGGGCGCACGCACCTCATCCATCACTCGCCGTGACATTAGCACGACAAAGAGACTTCAATCAAACCGGCCCATCAATCTGATATCAGCGCTGATCTGTCAGAGCAAAGAGGGAGGCCGAGAATAAAAGAGGAGCTGTGAGCAGGCCTGCAGCCCGCACACCTCCTCCCAGCGCAGTGCGCACACAAATCACACACAAGCCCCACAAACCAGCCTCTCCACTGCCCCTTTCATGCTGCTCACGCTTTTTTCACTTCTTCTTCAGCTCCGTTCCACGACGGTACTGCCGCTACAAAGAGAGTACCCTCCAACCTTCTCCACCCAGACTACATGTTCCACAAAGATGAAAGATCATTAAGGATGATTCAGTGTATTTACAATCTGGCACAACTTCCAAACCTATTTTTGATGTAAGAATCGTTCACATCCCTCCATTAAAGTCACTCGTTTAGACACGCAAGTAATCAGATTACAGAAGAATCAGGGAGTGAAACAAAAACGGACTCCAGGCCGCTGTAGTCCATCAAAATAGCTGGTTTGGTTTAGTGACGCATTTCTTCAATCCATCCATCCATCCATCCATCCATCCATCCATCCATCCATCCATCCATCCATCCATCCATCCATCCATCCATCCATCCATCCATCCATCCATTAACTTTATTAAAATTGACACATTTGTTAGTGTTACTATCAATTTATTATTGTAAAATTGATGAAACACACAATCTATAGTGGTTTAATACTACAATTTTTGTTGCTTATTCAATATTTCAACTACATTTTTTACATTCTGACAAAGACACAGTAGATTTATGAAACACATCATCTGATAGAATAGTGCTCAATAGTGTGTCAGCAGACTTTTACAGAAATATGGCTTGAAATGTTTCATTTTCAGAAAATGTTTAAAATTGTGAAATATTTAGGATTTTCGTCAGTTTGTAAACAGTAATGTTTATTTATCCTGAACATCCTAATAATGTATTTATTGTTTCCATTGTGCCTACTTTTTGATGTTCTATTTTAGTTTATATTTTCACTCCTATCTTATTCTTTTTGGTCTTTACTATTGAGGTTTTTGGCATCGAGAACAGCGTTTTGCATCAGGACATGAACAATGTCTAATGATACGACAATAAAAGATCCTTGAATGAAACAGTCTAATTCAAATGTAAGTCTAAATCCTACGTTTTCTAGAGTCAATTTCATCAATAAAATATAGCAAAGCCTTTACATTGCAATTTCTTTAAAAATCATTGTTATCCAACCGTCTCGGTAGAAATCATCCTGGAAGGGTCAGGAAACACATTTTTCCATTAAAGTAATGAAGTCAACTGGATTTTAATAATAATGACACTAACTTTATCTATGTAGTACTTTTAAGAACAGTTGTTACACAATGTGCTTTACAGTAAAAAAACAAAACAACTTTATTATGTTTCAACAGACTTCATCATGATAATATGGACGTTACACTGAACCCGTTTGTGTTGAAGAGAAACATGAATGGAGTTTTGGTTTTCTGAGTTTTGGGTTCAATTAATTAATAAAAATAAATAAATAAAAAATAAAAATCATCAGTAACACTCTGAGACTGTGTCCAGGTTAAATCTGTCTGGCTGCGAAACTAAAACACAAACATTGCAAACAATAAAGCACCTTCATCTTCCAGAGTGTCACGGTTTGAAAATGACCATCTCTTCTTTTCTACACGTTGTTTCTTCGAAAGCTTCTTATCGATCAGTCGACTTTTAGGTTATTGTTTGGCCACTGGATCTGTGTGTGTGTGTGTGCGTGTGTGTGTGTGTGTGTGTGTGTGTGTGTGTGTGTGTGTGTGTGTGTGTGTGTGTGGGTGTGTGTGTGTGTGTGTGTGTGTGTGTGTGTGTGTGTGTGTGTGTGTGTGTGTGTGGGTGTGTGGGTGTGTGTGTGTGTGTGTGTGTGTGTGTGTGTGTGTGTGTGTGTGTGTGTGTGTGTGTGTGCTAATTGAGGGAAGGAGCTGATCTGTTACAGAAATTGAGTTAAATCAGACAGGAGGCCTTCTGGTCGAGTCACAGAGGAAGTTAGCGCCACAACACAATTCTCTATGTGTGTGTGTGTGTGAGTGTGTGTGTGTGTGTGTGTGTGTGTGTGTGTGTGTGTGGGTGTGTGTGTGTGTGTGCCTGTGACAATGTAAGCATCCACATTGTAAAACTTTATAGGGAACGTTCGTACACTAACATGTCTAAGAAGGAAGACGGTACCTCTTGGATTTACATCATCCAAAATGTTTCAAGCAGTTAAAAAAAAAAAAAAAGAAAAAGAATCAGCGTTTCTAATCAAGGTAATGGTCTGTTTCATTAGGTTGCCAGTCTGTGGCATCAGATCTACGTAATCTCCCCTTCGCTATTACTTTGGAGAATCGTGGGGGACTGAAATAGATTGTAAAAGTTCTCTCATCTTTTCTTCTGATTGAGTCACATCAAATTGATTTTTAGTGCAAATGGTGTTTGTGAAACACTGAGAACTACTCCCAGGATCCAACAAAAGCTTCAGGTTAGAGTTTCTTTAAAAAAAAAAAGGGTGTTTGTTTGTGTTTGTCCCTTCTTCAGGTGATACAAGAGTTTAAAAGAAGATGAAAGAATGGAAGCTTTTCTGGTTTGTACCGACTGTTTGAAGAGTGAAGTCACTTTCCGGGCACCTTCTCGTCGGCCCTCCATTATAGCTGCACTCCAATGAACCCATCATCAATTTCTCCCCTCAGAGCCTCTGTGAGGAGCCGTGACAGCAGGCGCGATGCCGTCCTGCGGCCGGGACGTAATCAGGAACAAGCGGCGTGGGCGAGCGACAAGGAGGGAGGTTAATCATCGGCGAGGGGCTGAAAGGAGAGAGAGGCAGGGCGAGTGGGCAGGAAGTCTGCGGGAACAGACCAGGGCAAGAAGAAGATTAAATGACGCCCACGCGGCTGTCTGGGTGGTGGAGAGGCAACAGGAGAGACAGAGAGAGAGACAGAGAGAGAGACAGAGAGAGACAGAGAGAGAGAGAGAGACAGAGAGAGAGACAGAGAGAGACAGAGAGAGACAGAGAGAGAGAGAGAGAGAGAGAGAGAGAGAGAGAGAGAGAGAGAGACAGAGAGAGAGACAGAGAGAGACAGAGAGAGAGTCGGTCATGTGCATCTCATATGAAGGCGATTGGAATGTCTGTCGATTGACAACTGAAGCTTTAAATAAAAACCTCTTTCATTTTCCGAGCCGAACAAAAAGTGAGATGTGACCTCAGATTATAATCTGTAGAAAGGTGCTGATTTGTCCATAAACTTGTCATTTATCTGCCGCGGCCGGCGTTAACATATCTGTAATGCTGAATGCTGAATGCTGAACCAGTGTGAAACGATATGATGTGAGGTCCAGCATAAAAAGGTACAAAGATTATGTTGACTGCACCAACACATCTAATCCCTTGGATTAATAGAACTCATGTCTTTGCTTGTAAACCCAGTTGGTTTCCTGTGAAATTGTCCAGAAACAAACAGTCCTGTGACTTTTGACCTTGTTCTACCTGATTTCCTCCATTGTCTCTTTTTGGTATAAACTGCCACCAGAGGGCGCTTTAACGGAAGGAGGCGACCATTAACTTCTATTAAGCAGATTTTAGAGTTAAGATACCAAGAGTTCTCATTACCAAAGCATTGCCCGTGATTCAAATCCATCCTTATGTCCATCCACCATTCAGGGTCGCGGGGCATTTGAGCAAATCCCAGCGAACGATGGGCAGGGCCGGATACACTCGGGGGGAAACATGTAAACTCCACACGGCATTCGAACCGGAGTTGCACCCATCCAGCTGTGACTTTGAGCGTCACCCCACTCCAGACATCGATCTGATACAGGGTTGGCCTAACAAGGTCTATACCTGGACACAGAGGGCAGATAAGCTGCACTCCCTCCACCCCTCACAACATTCCCTCTGCAGACAGTACAAACTGCCGTCAGGCGAGTTGGAGTGTTCAGGGCGAAACACTTCCACACAGCAGATTCTGTCCTTCGCTCCATGACGTATGACATACAGGAGCTCGTGTCGCAATACGTTGAAAGAGAAAGGATTGCCCCAGGTGTAGGTTGCATTTTCATGGTACCTGATCTATCTATTTTGATGATATCGGGCTGCTATTTGATCCAGATATCGGACCGCACCATTGGTATGGAGCGATTTGAAATTACTTTAATTAATTATATAAGTTATATAATTAATGTTTTTAGATGGAAAAAAAAAGCCCACACTCCATTGTCCTGATGATTTCTGAGAAAACTGCCCTGAAAAGACCAAAAGGAAGACAGAGACTCTGATGATCCATGCAGAGCTACAATCATTAGGATAGATGCAGTTTCTTTCTGTTCCCAGAGCCTGAACACATGAGGTCATGACCTTTCAGGACTGTCTCATGTCAGGTCGACAGGAGGAGTGTCAGCTCACCTCGGATTATCTCGGTGTCTGAGACAGTCCATATTCCTGATGTAAATCCAAGGAAATGATTAAAAATCAGATGTTTTTCTCTTCTGTTCTTCTGCTTCTTGGACAGTCAGACAGGTCGAATAACAGGAGAACCAGGAATCTGCTGCAGGATTCCCGGAAAACACACTCTGCCTCTGTGTGTGTGTGTGTGTGTGTGTGTGTGTGTGTGTGTGTGTGATGAAAGGGGATACAGCAGAGGGGTTGAATGAGAGCTACAGAAAAAGGCTGCTGACAGAGCTGCATTAGTTCAGTAACCTGAACCACTGATGCCCACACTTAACAGCATTTTCTTTCGCAATTATTAATAACATTTACACACATTTTATAGGAAAAAGGCAAAGTGTCGGCATAGTAGAGGTTTATTTTTCTAGCTTTCCGTCCTCACTGTAGAATTAAATTGAATAGATCTCCAGATTGAATCAAATAGTGTGAATGTAGTCGGCACCGTCAGCCAAACCTCAGTGGACTGGCACTGTCAGTGTTCAGGGCCACTCAGGAGAACTCACTAATGTGGTTCTGAGGTTTTATCCATGTGGAGTAATTCCACCAAGAATGGGCTTACATGCATTGTTTCCCACTTCTGTTGCAGCAAAAAAATTCATAAAAAAATCTTTGAATACATTTCCTGATAATCAAATTGTGCATACTGAACTGAAAGGTTGTCAGAAGACCGACGAAAAATATCAACAATCAAATCAATACTGGTAGATTAGTAAAAGAAACAAAGCTGTCTGTGCAGAGTCTAAGTCTGTACAGGAAAAAAACAGATCATGACTCAGAAAAACAAACATTGATGGTTCATCAGTTCACAGCGTTCTGGAGCAAAGTCTGATAAAACTTTGCTGTTTGTGTTTGAAGCTAAACTTTGAGTCGTTTGAAGGAATCATCTTCTTCAGTGTATCAACACTTTCATAAGGTCCCGTTGGTCCAAAGAACATTATATTTAAGGTTTATTGACCCAAATCCAGCTTTTCCTTGATTTTCGTCCATTTGAATATTGGATCATAGGAGCTGCATTCAGAATCTGCTGTGTCTGTGTGAGCTGGACTGGCTCCGCCCACACATGCCCATCTTGGGAAGAGGAGGAAGTACTTCCTCTGGTGGTGCCATGTGCCAGAACAGAGCTGACTAATTGTGGTCTCATGGTGCCATGTGCCAAAGCAGAACTGCTTAATTGTGGGAGGAGTCAAAGGGGGGAGCCTACCTTGATTGTGATTGGCTAAACCCCCGATGACACTATATAGGGTTTGATTTCTGATTGGCTGGTTGGAGCAACACACTTTTTATAACCTGAAACAAGCCAGGGAGAGAGAGGACAGACTGTCTTCACTTCTGGGACGTCAGTCCAGGTATGGAGACGATTATTACTGTTGGAAAACCTTTAGGAACTGAATTTTGCATAATATGAGCCCTTTAACAATAAAAGAAAGCATCAGACTTGATATCGTTTAGATTTGCTGCTTTCTTGTCAGTTGCGATTCCACTTATATGTGTTTGCTCTTCCAGAATGAATGAATGGATTTACAAGCTGATGTGCTTTCACTTCAAAGACTCTGAACTATTTTAGTCTCACAGGAAACTTTGTGCAAACCACTGTCAGTGGAAACTGATAAACAAATAGTCATGAATTAAAACATAATATTTGAATGCTTATATATGCATTTTCATTTTATTGGCGTACCACAATGATTTTCAAAAATGCTCTGATGTAGGATAAAAACTACTGAATAATATAAAACTGATAAAACTGCCAGAATACTTGTAATTTTGACAAAAATTGATAAAATAGCTAAAACTACTCAAATAATAATAAGAAAAAATACAGTAAGAATGGTGAACTAAAATCATTAAAATTGCTTGTGCAGAGATTTTTTTCAGGAAAAGAAAAAAGGAAAATGGGTAAAGGAAAAAAGAAATGAAGAAAAAAGAAGTAAAAATTTTTCAAATTGCTCGTAAAGTATAATATAGTTGGCTGCTCTCACCAGGAGGAAATACACAGCCACTATATATACTAAAATAGCTAAAGTGGCTAAAGATGCATAAAATATCTAATGCAGGAAAATCCATGACGTGAAAGAGAAAAAAAAATCTCTAAAAATGGCTACAAAAGCTAAAAATATAAGACAATATATCTAAATAGTATTTATGACAGTTTTGTAAAATTGTATTTTATGGACCCCTGGCCATGACAGAGCTGAAATAAAGGTTAAAGTGAGTACCACTGCCTCACTGCAGGGGGCAGTGCTGAGCATAGGCAGTAATGTAACTTTTAGTACACTACAGTCTCATTACTTCTGAGAGTGAACAGAAAAATCTGATTAAAACATATCTCATGATGTCATCTATAGTCTTGAATTTGCATTGTAGAAGAGAAAACATGAGAGGAGGAATGTTAAAGCTTTTAAACTGAAAATAGCATCTATAAAGACATAAACAAGAGGTCTGAGTGTCTGCAGTCGCTGTAAGATCATGTGAAAGACAGTGATGGCGAATGTTAGTGAGGTCAACAGACAATCTATCCAGCACAAACATTCTTTCCCTCATTGGCTCAAAAATTGTTTTCTCCAGATTTCTTACACATATTTCCACATGTTGACTGATGAGTTTCCCCCAAAGACACAGATTGGTGATGTTTGCATGAAGAGAAGCCATCGGACTCTTGATCAGCAGTTCATATCGAGCAGTTTGATATATTTGGGTTTGGTTTCATCGTCTATTTTATAATACCGCCTGAGACTTTTGGTTCTCATGAAATTAGCATAGCTTTGCATTAACATTTGGATCTTCTGACCGTAAATATCTTAATATCAGGGTGGGCCTGAGTCTTCTGGACATTGTTTGATTATCAGTACTGCCGTGGTTGGAAACGCCATATCAACATTATATTCACAGTATCTGAATTCTGTCGTCATGAACAGAACTAATTAGTCCCGTAAGACCTCCGACAGGTCGTTCCAGGAGCGGCCGTCACGTGACCCCACGGTTATGACAGAGGTCAAAGGTCAGAGTTCAAAGAGGGAGTAAATGTCCCTCCACACACAGATGATAGGAGAGCGATGTGGAGGAGCAGAGGCGAGTCATCAGAGCTGGAGGCCATTTTCCTGCTGGCTCACCACAATCAGCCATCTCTGATAAGACGGTCAGCCCGGCTGCTCTTATCGCTGCAACACATTTACACCCAGAACAGCAGCAGCAGCTCCTAAACCTGAGCAGAGGCTGAAGTCTCAGGCTCAACATGATCGGGTTCATTCATGGAAAAAAGAATCCCCCATTCCACCCCGTAACAACAGAGTACTGCAAGTACACATGTCAAAACAATTGTTTCCAGCCAATATTGAAAAATTCAAGAAAACATTCTTATTCTTATTCTTATTCTTATTCTTATTCTTATTCTTATTCTTATTCTTATTCTTATTCTTATTCTTATTCTTATTCTTATTCTTATTCTTATTCTTATTCTTATTCTTATTCTTATTCCTATTCCTATTCTTATTATTATAGTCGTCAGTAACAAAACTCTTTAAAGCAATGAACACAATGTGTAAAATAGGTCCCAGTAATTTTAGATGATAAAATAGCCTCAACATCTCCAATGTCATTTAAAACGTCCGAGTAGTAAATACATCTATGGTTTATTCAAATGAAATCAGTTTCCACTTCCTGATTCATGTCTGTTAATGCCAGTATATTGTCTCTCGAAGCGTTCCTGAGACATTGTAGGTCCCAAATGAGTTTTAATCAGCTTTGGAGACGCTTCTCCCAGCAGGTCGGTCACTATAGTGGTGACAGCCATTCTCAGTGTAATCCACATATTGGGATTAACTTCCTTTGCTCCAAGTGTTGTCATGTTACGTTTGGGCCAAGTTGGATGATATTGTATTTCCACAACCAGTTCTTCCAAATGCGACTGATCTTCAGCGGTCAGGGCGTTGGTCAGTCCTTCAGCTTCTTTCATAAGCTCATCAGGTGGCACATCGGGGAAGTTCATGAGAATTTAAAGTTATTGGCAATGTCAGTCATCATTTCTCTTCCTTCTCTCAGTGATGAATGTCATACCAGAAGAGGTATGAACAGGCCCGGAGCGGCTAATCGGGAGGACCGGGACAATTCCCGGTGGGCCGGTCTGAGGTATGGAACTCCAGGGCTGAAAATGAGTCGTCCCCCCCCCCCCCCCCCCCGGCCCTGGAGGAACCAACCTCTTCAGCTCTCATGGTCAGATCTGCAGTGCTGTCTCCAACAGTCAAGTAAGTGTAAAGTGTGCATTTCAAGTTTATTATACTTATATTCTTTTTTAATTTTATGTTTTGAATATAATTTAATGCAGAGGCCACACCGGCAGCAGACTGTGTAAAGCCAGGCATGCTCTCATGATAAAGCAGGAAGGGATACGGGCAGTACCTTTGCCTCACTATAGGGGGCAGTGCTGAGCACACATGGGTTCTCTCTCAAATGCAGTTCGACCATACTCTGCAGTCAATACATATATTTTCTCTGAGTGAATCTTTTTTGAATAAATTATCTCATTAATGAATCTGTATTTCAAAAGGCTGTCTTCTAATATATTTAGGAATATTTCAAAATAAGACGTGACACAATAATGTAGTGATTCATAGTTAATTCAATGAAAACGTCCCGGGTTCAAGTTCAATTTGGGGCATTTTTATGCATCAGCACCCTCCACTCACCCTGGATTAAACCAAACAATATAGAAGAGGAAAATGAAATTTGACATAACGATTAACTCAATAGAATACACCATTTTTCTGAGATATTAAATAACAAAATGGGGAAATTGCACACCTAAATGACATGGTATGTAATTAATGAGCAGAATAAATCCATAAAAGCAATTTAAAAATACATTAGAGGATTTGTGTTTTTGTTTACTTTGGTTGTTGTTTTAGCAATACAAATTCAAATGTGATGGAACAACCAGTGACTCTGAAAGAATCAGAATCAGTGCCTCACCTGCGACGAACCTCACACACGTCACAATGGACGGCAGAGTAAAGACGAGCCGGCAGGAATGTTCTGTTGGAAGTTGTAATTAGTCAGGATGCTTCTTTGACAGTGTTGTTCTACAACACGCCTTACAGTAAGAAGATTGTAAATTCCATCTGACACCGCACAAAGCAGGCCACTTTAATGTTGTGGTTGATTTGTGTACACAATTCGGCCGCGTCATATTTTCCGGTCACTTCTTCATTAATTTCCCATCCTTCAATAGTTTTTATTGTAAAATCCATGATGACTTGTTCCACAGTTCAGCACTCAGCAGTTTGTTTACTGGCTGCTAATTGAAGCTGTTGGACTGACAATTGTTTGTGTTGTCCCCTGGTAAATATCTGTAAATCCTCTGGAATGGCTCTTTATTGACCTATTACACATCAACACACATACCCACGTACACAAACCACACTAATCCTCTGTGCGTGTGTGTGTGTGTGTGTGTGTGTGTGTGTGTGTGTGTGTGTGTGTGTGTGTGTGTGTGTGTGTGTGTGTGTGTGTGTGTGTGTGTGTGTGTGTGTGTGTGTGTGTGTGTGTTGGGGGGGTGTCCTCAGAGAATGAAGCATTGATCTTTGGTTCATCAAGAAATAAAGGATGGTTTATTAGCATAGTTAATGCTAACAAACGCAGCATTCACACGGTGCAGAACACACAGCATGGTGTAATGTCTGTGTAACTTACACACTCGCACACTTACGCACGCACACATGAACTCCAGTTGACTGTTTCTTCTTCTTGAGTCTTTGTGCTCTCTGACGGTGGATTAATGCACCCGGGGACAGTGGAGCAGGTAGAAACACCTGATGTAGCTGATTGGTGCCCACAGGACTGTGCAAATGAGGCGTGTGTGTGTGTGTGTGTGTGTGTGTGTGTGTGTGTGTGTGTGTGTGTGTGTGTGTGTGTGTGTGTGTGTGTGTGTGTGTGTGTGTGTGTGTGTGTGTGTGTGTGTGTGTGTGTGTGTGTGTGTGTGTGCGTGTGTGCGTGTGTGCGTGTGTGTGTGTGTACAGGTTTAACGCAGAATAGGCTATTATAAATTTAAATATGCACGCTGACAGAGTTGATTAAACTCTAATCCACGTAATAAAAAGTGCATGTCTCTTAAATACTTGTTTCACTTCAGCTGCTAAACCAAAGACCATGATGTTATTTTCCACACATAAGCCAGGATTCAAGTGGTTGAGCTCTGACTACCAAGCCGTACACTGAGTCTTTTATTCTAATGGCCAAAAACCTTTGACTCAACTGTTTGACAACCAAAGAATAACTAAATCCCCACAGAACAATCAACTGTGCTTCAGTTCACTTTGTTTTCACTCCGGATTTACTGAGCTCAGCACAATTTATGGGCCATATGTAATACTTGTGTGTAGTTGTTGTATATTTTGTGGGACATGATTTAAAAAGAGTTTTTATCAAACAATTACGAGGCAGAGGCAGAAATTCCTCTATTTGACACGCTGAAACTTCTGATCCAGCAACACACTAGGCTCACAATAATGGGTTCACACTTTCACAAACACAGTCACGTTAAACCTAATTCCGCAAAACAGCAGCAGGAGATTACGCTCGGCTTCCTGTGTGGAAATTGAGGTAGAATTATTTTCTGCCAACACTGATGATTCCAAAGCTTCATCTCAGTGTGAATTCTGATCATAGTTGTGAAAAATACATCAAGACAACTTGAGTTGTACCACTTCAACACAGTATGACTATGAAATTAACGCTCTGAGGGAACGCGTCCTGGTCATGGACCACGATAGCCACCTGGGCATTGTGAAGGTCAAGCAACACTGCAGGGGCCTAGTCTGGTGGAGGCTTTGGTCAAAGACTCTGTTGCCTGCCTCACCAGCGTGAAGAACGAACAAACCCGTATAAGTTTCCTGTATAACGGTGGTGTGGAGAAGTTTAACCACACCCTCAACCACTGGCTCAGAGCACACATGGCAGACGGCCCACCATCCTCAGTAGCTCACAGCACTATAGAGCAACACTACGACTACAGCCTTTGTGACGCTGGGCCGTGAGCTGCAACTTCGCTTGGACCGTTTAGCCACGTGGGAGACACTCCAGCAGTGAAGCAAAAGAAGACGAATTGTACTTTATTAATCCTCTTGCAGAAATTTCTTTACCGAACTGATCCATCAGTAGGCAACCACCTAGCATAGCGCTGGTGGGGGGCTGGTGGGGGCCCAGGGTTTTGCTCAGGGACCCCCAAGTATATGTTTTATTGGACTGTGGGAGAAAACCTGAGTCCCCGAAGGAAACCGACACACGGGGAGAACATGCAGACTCCATACAGAAAGGGCCCGGGCTCTATTTAAACACACGACATTCTCACTGTGAAGAGAGTGCTAACCACTGCACCACCATGACGCCTCCCTGGTGACAAAGAGACATGAGATGTAGGGGAAGTGACACAATCCAATCTCAAGTGGTTTGGAGGAGGGGAGTAGTGGAACAATAGATTGATGGAGCAGTGGAGTGGTGGAGCAATGGGTTGATGGAGCAGTGGAGTGGTGGAATGGTGGACGACTGGAGTAGTAGAGCAGTCGAGTGGTGGAGCAATAGAGTGGTGGAGCAATGGAGTGGTGGAGTAATAGAGTGGTGGAGCAGTGTAGTGAATAGAGTGATGGAGTAGTGGAGCGATTGGAGTGGTGGAGTGGTGGAGCAATGGAGTGGTGGAGTAGTGGTGTGGTGGAGCAGTAGAGCGGTGTAGTAGTGGAGTGGGGGTGCAGTGGAGTGGTGGAGTAATGGAGTGGTGGAGCAATAGAGTGGTGGAGCAGTGTAGTAAATAGAGTGATGGAGTAGTGGAGCAATGGAGTGGTGGAGTGGTGGAGCAATGGAGTGGTGGAGTGGTGGAGTAGTGGAGCAGTAGAGTAGTGGAGCAGTAGAGTTTTGGAGAAGGGGAGTGGTGGAGTAGTGGAGTGGTGTAGCAGTGGAGCAGTGGAGTAGTGGAGCAGTGGTGTGGTGGAGCAGTAGAGCGGTGTAGTAGTGGAGTGGGGGTGCAGTGGAGTGGTGGAGTAGTAGAGTAGTGGAGTAGTGGAGTAGTGGAGTAGTGGAGTGCTGGAGCAATGGAGTGGTGGAGCAGTGGAGTGCTGGAGCAGTAGAGTTTTGTGGTGGTGGAGTTTGGGTGCAGCGGAGTGGTGGAGTCGTAGAGCAGTGGAGCAGTGGAGTGGTGGAGCAATGGAGTGGTGGAGCAGTGGAGTGCTGGAGTGGTGGAGCAGTGGAGTGGTGGAGCAATGGAGCAGTGGAATGGTGGAGTGAAAACGTGGAGAGATGATCAGTGGAGTGGTGGAGCAGTGCAGTAGTGGAATTGTGGACAACTGGAGTAGTAGAGTAGTGGAGTGATGCAGCAGTGAAGTGGTTGAGTAGTGGAGTGGTGGAGCAATGGAGTAATGGAGCAGTGGAGTGGTGGAGCAATAGAGTGGTGGAGCAATTGAGTGATGGAGTAGTCAAGTGGTGGAGCGATAGAGTGGTGGAGCAGTGGAGTGATGGAGTGGTGGAGAAGTGGAGCAACGGAGTGGTGGAGCAATGGAGTGGTGGAGTAGTGGAGCGGTAGAATGGTGGAGCAGTGGAGTTTTGGAGCAGTAGAGTGGTGGCGCAGTGGAGTGCTGGAGCAGTAAAGCAGTGGAGCAGTAGAGTGGTGGAGCAGTAGAGTCGTGGAGTGGTGGAGCAGTGGAGTTGAGGAGCAGTAGAGTGGTAAAGTTTGCTCTTGACGTCTGAAATGATAAAAATCCACCTCTCACATATTTCAGCACCACTGCTAAGTGGGTGATCTATCACACCTGAGTTATGCAATATCACACACACACACACACACACACACACACACACACACACACACACACACACACACACACACACACACACACACACACACACACACACACACTGGTGTAGAAATCATAACAATGATGGTGACGGTGATGCAGGAGATAAAGGAGTAGTCCTGGTATTATGGTATGGCAGCGGGCCGACAGGCGGTGACAGCCAGGAGAGAGAGATTATTGGAACACACACACACACACACACACACACACACACACACACACACACACACACACACACACACACACACACACACACACACACACACACACACACACACACACACACACACACTCAGGCACTCAGAATGTAAGATATGCCTCCCAGCATAGAGATGTGCTCTGCTGTAATCTCTTTGTCTACAAGATACACTTGAGAAGAGAGAGAGTTGCAGTGACTGTACATGCTGCTCCTTTCCATCTTCGGAGTGCTTGATACAGTTAATCTATTTCAATATGTGGTGTAGAATATTGTCACTTGTTTAGGTAATACATCAGGTCCAATGTCTTTAAAGGGCAGTTTAGATTTCCCTCCCACTGCATGGCACCATTTACATAGCATGACTGAGTCAGAGTGGATTTATACATTTCACCCCCTCTACCACCTGCTTGTTGTGTTTCCACAGCCCCTTTAAATCAAACAAATCCAATGACTTCAACGCAGTTTTATTTCTTATAGTTCCAGCTCCAACATTCATCCCAAGGCACTTTGTTGTCTGATAAAATCTCCTGCTGAAAACACATTGTTGACCCGTCAATGCGATTCGGGGAAATCTGTGAAAATTTTCCAAGAACGTCATTTCTTTCAATGAGCTCAAAATTAAACAGTTTTAATAAAGTAAATTCCATAACTACACAACTTAAACTACATCTACTACAAAACTAGGAAGGAAAATATTAAAGTTTGAACTCTCTAATAAAACCACACATGGGAAGGGAAATATGCTTCAAGTGAAGTGAAGCAATTAAGTGAAGAAACTCGCTGTGAACTGTTTATTCAACTCTGGAAAATCTGAAGGTTTTATAAATGACTATTAAACTAAAAAAAGACTCTCCAGACTTGCTAGATAAAGAAATAGAAGTTTCTTTGTCATCTCACTGTTTACTAATGAGGCTTCACTGCGGTTTCACTTATTGCTCAAAATGCTCAATGTTGTTGCCGAAAGATTTATCAGTTAATTCAATGTTTCACAAGTTCTTCGACCAGTTTGTTTTAATTATTATTAATTTTTGACTTCTTTACATTGATTTCATTTTATTTTAAATGATCAAGGCTAATTGTCCAACATACTGTTTATTTTGAAATGGTTCTTCTTGTATTTCAACCATTTACACATGCTTATGGAATAATTCAATTTCATTCAAAACAAATTGATTGAAATTCTTTTTCTGGTTGTAATAAAGTTTAATACATTTTCACAGGGCTATATGATAATGTTTGCCCTGTATGTATTTCTATGACAACTGTATTTTAATAACTATGACTGTAAAACAATGCTCTAACAACAGAAAGAAAGAAAACCATTTTAAATAAATGAAGTCATCTTACTAACATAATCATCCAGTGATAAATCCTCCTGGCATAGAACTTGTTACAGAACCTAAATGAACTCAGGCTTAAATGAGGGAGGAGCTAAATTGTTTCTGGAACCATTTTCCTCCAAATTTCTTTAGTTCTTCCAGGATGGTGTGTTCAACCGGATATCTATCTATTGGATATGTAGTTATTCCTGCTGGTGAATGAAATCCAGGGAGCATCAGTGACGATTTAGTCAGGCATTTAAATTCTGTCTTGTTTGTGTTATTTGTCGTTTTTATAATGCCATTTTATTGGAATATGTTAATTAGTTTCTTCTGGGGGCATTTAAAAAGGAACTGCACACTGACTGTGATTATATAACTACTACCAATGTCAGCCTTCTAATGTGTTTTTATTGTCAATGTTGGTTCATTTCCACCTATTGTACATTGATTAAAATTCAAGTATTATTTCTGTTTTTGAAAAACACTATGACAGAGAGAGAGGAGAGAGAGAGAGAGAGAGAGAGAGAGAGAGAGAGAGAGAGAGAGAGAGAGAGAGAGAGAGAGAGAGAGAGAGAGCCTGTCACAGTGCTCCTGTAATGGCTGCCACTGCTCATTGTTCACATCCTGCTTTGTCTTCAGCGCCATTTTGACTGCGCGGGAGGAGGAGGGCGACCACCGGCTAGCAGCTAACGCTGTTAGCTCCTCCGCCGCCCACACTAATGGCTGGGAGCTCGGCTACCGGCTAACACTGCTAGCCTCTCCCCGCACACACTAATGGACTCGGGCCGGGCGCTCTGCTAAGTGCTAACACGCTGTTGACGCCTCACAACGACCCGAACGACAGCCGACCGGCAGAAAACGTTCTGTTTTACTGTATTTCACTCGTTGATCGTCACAATCGGCCACATTAATTTTTTTAGCTCTTCTTTTCCGACCTGCTGCCGCAAGAGGAGAATGAGGCCTGCTAAAGCTGTTAGCCTGAGAGGCTCAGTCCAGGAAAATCTCATACTTTTCTCTCTTTCTCTCATTTTTCATCACATTTGTCCGCTCACTGTCACAGTTCTGAACACACTGTGCTTTTATGTAGCTACGTATGCACTTAGAAATATTTCACTTTCACTGAGAAAATATAAACTGACCTGAGACAATACTAAACCCATGTAATAAAAATATGATAAAATAGATCAATTATTTAATCATAACAAAAAAGATATAAAACTGGATCTGCAATATAATTAAAATCTAGATATTTGCAAGTCAAATGTGAATTTTCAATAACCTATAAATATTATAAACAATGCATGCTTTAGGCCTATAATTATTTTTATTATACTCTGTCGTTTGTAAAATGTAAAATGAGCCTATAATTAGAGAAACAGGTTTTATAAATGAAATCCAATTTAAACTACATTGCATTATTGTAAGTATGAAATTGTAGATTGAATATGGTGTCTGGTGTTTTCCATATCCAAAGCATAAAAAGCACAGGCTGTAAAACAAAACCACATGGGGCACACTGTAAATGTTTGTGTTTTTATTATTATCATTATTCCACTATGAAAATATATGTACAATAAATAATTTGGGATTTTCACTATTAAAGAATCTGAATAAATAAACTAGGGTCTAAACCTCGGTCATCAGCAGGGCTCACCCTCTCGTCTTTTGTTCTTCTGAGAGAGAATTAATTCATTCTTCACTTGTATTTTTCCCAAAGCAGTCCAGACTCCGTGAACAGTTCCTGAGAAGTTTTTCACACAAAAAAATAAAAATTCGAAAAATCCATGAAGCTGCACTAAAACGAAAAAAAATAAAATCCACACTCGGATTTGTAAAAAATCTACAAAAAGTGAGGAAAAAAAACAGAACTAATAAATACCTGAAATTGATTCGGAAAGAAAATATCCGATTCGATCGAGGAGGAACAAAATATTTCCATTCGACGTTTGAAATGTTTCAAATAAAATTATGTTGCTCTTCAACTACATTACAGCCTGAAAATAAAAGCAGCGAGAAGGAAAACTGATATTAGAGAATAGCGGAGTTTTCATGGAGACAGTTTGAGGAATGTTGGAGCAGCAGTCTGCAGAGTGTTTCTCTCAGAAGTTGAGGTGCTGCAGGTCGATGGTGCACAGTGTGCTTGTGAACAGGTCGAAGTCCTCCTCGGAGAAATCCACCGGGCTGTCCAGGGAGCTCTGCAGGCTGGGGGACAGGCAGGCCTCCCCGGCGAAGAAGTTCAGGTCCGGGAGCGTGGAGGAGGAGGTGGACGAGGAGGAGGAGGAGGCGGAGGAGGAGACGGCCGGAGGAGCAGCCGCAGCGGTGGGAGCGACAGAGGAGTCCCGCTGCTCGGACGCTGCCGCCGCCGCCGCCGTTGGCCCAGCGTCAGTCAGCGGCAACAGCCCCTTGCTGTCTGCGGGGTTTGTGTTGGTGAAGGCCGGCGGGGAATGGAGAGCCGCAGCAGAGTCCGAGCTGCCGGATGTCCCGCTCAGCAGCGGCGGGTGCTCGGGGAGGCTGACCCGGCCTCCCTCCTCCGGCGTGGGCTGCGCTTTGTCCCCGCTGTCACCGGTGTAGGCGGCGGCAGAAGATGGATTGCCGCCCCCCGCCTCTCCCTCCAGCGCAGCCTCCCCGGTGCCAGAAGCTTCCAGCGGCTGGCTCGAGTACGGAGAGGAGGCGTCGGTGCCTTCCAGAGGCTCGAAGCCGCCCAGGTCCCCGGATTCGAGCCCTGCTCCCCCGCCGCCGTCCCGGTGGTGCGTCGTCTGCCGCTTGTGCTTCATGCGCCGGTTCTGGAACCACACTTTGACCTGCCGCTCGGTCAGATCAAGGAGTGCGGCGATCTCGACCCTCCGGGGCCGGCACAGGTACTTGTTGAAGTGGAACTCTTTCTCCAGCTCCAACAGCTGCGTGTTGGTGTACGCGGTGCGCAGGCGGCGGGACCCGGCTCCTCCAGCATCCAGGCAGGCCTGGCTGGGATCCGCTGAGGAGCCAAACACAAAGAAAAAGGTCAAGAAAAATTAGACACAAGGTGCAATATGCAAAAGGTTTTTATTTCTATTTTATTTCCCTTTACATTTGGTTTAAATCTGCTGCGTAAAACCGCTTCATTTTATTGCGCACAAAGACATAAGCAGAAATCCCTAGTCTCTGCTGTCTGTAATAAAACAGTCATAAAACACAGGAAGTCTCATAAAAAATACACCTTCCAATTACAGTAGCAGCCAAAGTCATAACTGTAACAGCGACCAATTTGGTGGTTTAAAAAAAAAGACCCAAACAAAGTGCAGATAAAGACAGATGATCGTATTACCAGAGAGAGTTTGTGTCCCCTGTAAAAGCTAAGAGAGCCTGCTGAGAGGCTGCAGCGTGCGATCACAGAAACATGAAGAGTAAATAAATCATGACACTGGGAGGAAATGTGTATGGAAATGTGGGAATGTCGGCATGAAACGAAAGTGGCGGTGTCTGACAGAAACATATAACCAAAATCCCGAAGGGGCTATTACATAGGAAAAGAACAGAAAGTAAAATATAAAATAAAAACAAGAGTTAAAAATATATATGTTTTTACTGTAAATGGGAAAATAAAAATAGTTTAATGCATGATGTCAGTGTAAGAAACAGAAATGACCCAAAGCCCTGAGAATGTGAGTGTGCAGTGTTTTTCCTGTGTAGCTCATACCAACCCCCAACCCCTGCACTTTCTGTCCACTCGCCATTATTTTTTTTCTACCTCAATCCAATATGGCGACCATCTCAGTGGTATTATGAATATATAATACTCTGATTATGCTGCTGCTGTTGATTTGAACCCAAACCACCCAATGAACAGAATGATGCAGGCTGCAGCAGCACCAAGCCACTGCAGGCAAGGCGAAATAAAAAAACAAACCCTCACACAATGCGTCTTTACGCACAAAAGAACACTTTGGCGTGGATTTTGTGAACTAAAATAAGGCTCAGTCTAGGTAGAAATAACGGTCTAGTATGATGAGGTGCATTCATTGTGGTTGAGGTGTTACACAATGATCGTTTAAATGGCGGGGATTAGATATAAACTGTATTGGCTGCGTTTTTAATGGATGATGAAAGAGTGTGCAAAGCACTGCAGCATAATGCAGTGGTCTAGATATGGCTTCCCAGTTGACACAGCATCACAGCACTCCACAACTCACACACAGGAAGAAAGAGACAATGTCATCCAACCAAATCCAAACTGTGCGTAAAAGTGGTGTGTTCCAGCTGACATGAGTGTACAATGAAAAATGGAATTGATGAATGATAAAACATGCTGCGTACCCTGCAACCACATGCACAACACATACACAGTGCCCCCCTCCCCTCATCCCAGCATACCGACCTGTGGGTGACTCAATGCCCGCCGATGCGTACCCAGGGGCGGTTTGCGACGGGGAGGACGAGGCGGGGGGGATGATGGATCCGACACCGCCGGAGCTGCTCCCAGGCTTGGGGCTCTTCTTGGATGACTTCTTCTCTTTCATCCAGGGGAACTCGTGGGCCAGCGGACCGGCCGGGGCCGCCGGGGCAGGGGCCTGTCCGGGCGGGCAGCAGGGCTGCTGCGGAGCGGCTCTGTGGTGCGTCTGAAGGCCATTAGCAGCGACGGCGGAGCTCCTCCGGTTCTGTTGGCTCCTGCTAGCAGCCGGTCTCGGCTGGCCGCCTGTGCAGGGGCTGGGGCTGAGGCTGGGGATGGTTTGCTCGAAGGGAGGCGGAATTACTGTCGACTCCTTGATTGATGAAGTTTGAAATGACTCCAGGACGGCAGGGAAGGACGTCAGGCACTCTGCTAAGGACGGCTGGCTGTTTATAAAACCGATCTCCCTCTCAAATTCAAAATTCATTGCTCCCTCAAAAAAACGCTTTCACCCTCGAAACGGCGAGACCCCCGAACAATCCCTTCCCCAAAAAATAAAAAAACAAAACACATACACGCACGCGCACACACGCTCGCCCTCAACACAATATGGCTTCTCCCAGAAGAAAAATACATAAAAAAATAAAGCGCATGGAGGTTCCCGACCGCAATGGCGTCAGTGCGGTGGCTATATAATAATTGTGTATATTGGTGATATTACTCGCGTATGGGGACTTGGGTAGGCTAAACTGAACAACTATGGGATGAAATTGCAGCCAATTCCTGGTCATGTGACCAAAAATATCCAATGGAGGGCTCAGGCCTGGCGGTGGCAGCGGCTGTGGGAAGCGGCATGATTATTTTTCCACCAAATGCTGTGGCAAAGATTGGCTATAACATAGCAGAGCTGCTATTGTTTGGTCCTGCTGGGGGGTAAATATCGAGGAGGGGGAGAGGAGAAGGCGTCCGGTCGCCATGTGCGCTGTGTGGGCGGCAGGTCTGTGCGCCCCGGCCCTGGTGATACAGCACAAACAATAGACCAGAGCATCTCTCGGACATTTCTCTCGAGCAGCCCTGTGCGTGATGTGATGACGGTTAACATTGGGTGAACGGAGCACCGTTTACAATATGTCTCCTTCAGGGAGAAAATGTGTTTACAGCCCTCAGCTCATTAATCTTAGAGAGTGTGACAAGACTGAAAATGTCCGATTTAGGCGCAGGGAACTTGGAGAGGCTTTTTAGATGGCGCTGCAGATGATGGAGGAGAAGATGCTGAGCGGTAGTACAGATGGAGCAGTGTGGCTTCTTTCTCACAGAGCAGACAGACACAAGCTTAGGTTTGAGGGGAGCCTGGTCATGTGTAAGTGTCTGATTTTTGTATTTAATCGCCCTGCTGTGTGTTTGTTGTAAACGGGGGAGGGCGTAACGGCGCTTTTTCACATGGTTCTTCTTGCAGGAGAGATTTCTTTCTCTTCAGTGTGATGTGTGCTGAGATGTTGGTTGTGTTTACGCAAAGAGAGAGGGAGGGAGTTCACAGCGAGGTCGCTCTGCGCAGCTAAAAAAAAAAAAAAAACACCAAAAAAAACCCCAACTAAACAAAACAGAAAAACATGGAGAAACGCGCGCTGTGGGCGTCTAACGCCTCTATTTAATACAGTATAACTATATTACACTGCGCTAATTTGGATAACGAGTGCACCGAGTGGCCTTCCACAGCTTGGCATGTAGATTTTTTTTCGAAAAATCAGGAACTCTTAGCGGCGGATATTTTTGGGAGGGCCTCGTAGAGCCCCGAGTGGGAAAAAAAGAAGTGCGGTGATCAATCTTTCTTTCCCTGCATTGAGGCTGACAGCAGCGCCTCTCTCCCTAAATGACAAGAAAAACCTCCACTATCTATTTCTCTCCTTTTAGCTCCTCACTCGAGCCTCTTTTCAGTGCCTTTGCCTGCGTTTTTACACGCGGCAAATACGAAAGCAAGTAATTTACGCGAGCCTTCATCTGAATTAAATAAACACAAATGCGACTTGAGAATAATGGTGCCTTAAACTTATTTCGTTGGCAACCCCTTCTAATGGCGACTCTGGAGGAGGCATAAAAGGCAGAAATGTGTGTAGGAGTGAGGTCCATTGAGTGCAGCAGAAAGGCAGCGACCAGGCCGAGGCAGGCACAAAATATACCGCACACGCACACACACGGAGGACACACACACACACACACTCTGCTGACTGAGCTGCAGCTGGTCAAATTCAGCTCTATTCTCGACCCTAATTCTCTACCCTAATTTTTAAGCTTTTACATATAATATGTCCAACATTTTCTCGGATATTCAGTGGATTCTTTCGTGGGAAGCAGAAACGGTTTTTCTCGTGTCCATTCAGATTTGGAGAACGCGGATTGATCGAATTTTTTCTTCATTTTCTTTATTTTATTTTTATTTTATTCTATTCTATTTGATTGTTTCATTGATAATATCAGCTGTGTCTTTTGGTGTTTTTTTTTTCTCTAAATAAGGAACTGGGTCAGAGAGAAATAAGACCTGTCAACATGAACGAATAAACCGTGACACATTTGTTTTTAAAATCAAGCTCCAGGTTTGTTCACATC
>NC_137647.1:22473179-22540679 GCF_963383615.2 Lipophrys pholis | reverse complement strand
TCATCAACTAACTGGATTCTTGGGTTGAGGAATTATTTTAAAGTCAACTTCAGAGGATCAGTTCAATCGTCTTCATGATGATACTGATTTTGCTTTTCAGTAACCACATTTCACCACCGGCAGAGTGGATCTAATGTAGTCTGTTGAAAGATCATTTTATTTAAGCAAAAGCAGAATGACCTAAAGCCCATTTAAAGTTTGGTCCCAAAATGTTTTATTTTTTTAGAAGTTTTAACTCTAAACAAGTTTAGTTTCTCAAAAATGTCATTTAAATGTTAACCAAACAATACCTGTCAAAACTACTCAAGTTACAATAGTTTTTTTTTATGACAATTTAGATTTACATTTGAAATATTTGAACAGCAAAACTTATTTTCTGCTGTTGTACAGTGAGAATTAGAAGGTCAATGAGAGATTTTAATTCCCATGGTTTTTGATTTCAGGCTTTCATACAGTAAATATGGGCCCGTATCCACTTTGTTTTTTTTTGTTTTTTTCACTCACATGAAGAGTTTTGGTCCATTTCTGCTACCTGATACTCGCCAGAACCTTTTTAAGATGAAATGTAGCACTCTTCCACGGAAGCACTAAAAGCTTTAGCCCTATAATGTGATTTGATGGAGGCAGTGGAAGCAGGGTGAGAGCAGAATGACACCAAACACCGACAGGAGAAACCACCGGACAGCTCCTCTCCATTTCCTTCCGTCTCTCCTACCGTCCCGTCACGGCGGTTCAGTCCCCACATGTTAGTAAGTCTGTTAGTGAGTTGTGTCGTGTAACTTGTAGTCTTCACCATTGCCTACGTTGTAATTTTTTGTTCCAAACCTGCTACAGGTGAGTGAGCTTGGGTGCTTCCTGGATTCTGCCCTGAGTCGAGGTGTGGTGCGCCGACAGCTCGGTGTACGTTGGGTGTGTGGGCGGGTCGCAGGGACCCGGCGGCCCCCCTCCGCCCACGTGGTGCTGGTTGGCGGCCGACATGGGCCCTGCGCCGTTGTAGTCCATAGTTTGGTGGTGAGGCGGCGTGGGGCCAAGGTGGTTTAGCCCGTACATGGAGGGGCCCGAGCCAGGCATGGGCTCCACGTAGCTGCTGCCCCCCACGTACACCGGACTGGCTTGCATGTTGGTGGGAGTCCCGTAGCCGGCGTTGTTGGCCTGCACGAGGCCGTGGTGGGGATGGGGATCGCCATAGTCAGGGTCTGGGCCACCATACTTCTGCTGAGGGGGGCAGCCCTTCATGGGGACATTGGAATAGGCAGTAGACATGGAGTAAGACACTCCCTGGTGAGGCTTGCCAAAAGACGGAGGAGATGGCGGGTCATAGCCCCCTCCTCCACCTCCCCCTCCCATGGGGTGCATCGAGTTGAGGAAGCTGGCAGAAGACTGCATGGTGAGAGGCGGGGAGCCCGTCGGGGACGGTCCCCCGGAGCTGGAGCTCAGGCCCTTGGACTTCTGGTCCTTCTTGTACTTCATGCGCCTGTTCTGGAACCAGATCTTGATCTGGCGCTCCGACAGGTTGAGCAGGTTGGCCATCTCCACGCGCCGTGGCCGGCACAGGTACCTGTTGAAGTGGAACTCTTTCTCCAGTTCCACCAGCTGGGCGCTGGTGTACGCCGTGCGAGCCCGCTTGGACGAGGCCGACGAGCCTCCAGTAGGACTCTTCTCACCACTGCTGCCGCTCTCAGCGCCTCCTGAGGCTGCCGAGACAAGGAAAAGCAATAAAGTGACAAAGGGCAAATGAGATGAATAAATTCAGAGAGTACGGGCAGGAGAAGACAAACAAGGAAAACATGTACTCTCTGTGAAATTAAGAATCTTAAAGTGGAACAAAAAAACAAAACATGAAGGAAACTGTTGACAAAGGGACAAAGATGATCAGATGAAAATTGAGAGAGGAAAAGATAGTGAGAATATAACACAATCAGGCTGCCTGCTGAAGGAAATTGAAAGCATTCAAGTTGTTAATAAAGCAGAGGGGGTCCAGGCAGCCCGGCGGAATTATTTCTTGATATTAGTTGTCAACACTTCATAACAGTGGCAGTTATTAAGAGACGGAGGCCCCGGTGCTGGCCGGGGGCAGCTAAATTGCATCTTGGCTGGAAAGACAAACCCCCCACAGCAGCAGGAGCAGCAGCTGGAGAACAAGCAGGAGCGCAGGTCGACCTGCACTCACTTTGATCAGCTCGCCAAGAAAAGTCAATCCTCTCATCACATTTACGTCCTCTGTACTCAGACGTCCCAGACAACAAGTGCAGACACACTTCAGAAGAGTGCATTCGAACATCCTACGAATGATAGGGACCCTTAGAGTCGATTATAAAATTAGTGTTTGTCTTGGTGTTAAATTATGATCTACAGACTTTGGCCACTAAAAAAACTCTGAATCTGTATTGTTTTGTTCGCTCAACTCGTGAAAAAAATGTTTTAACTTCTGTCTAAACAACCATCCTGATTTAAATCCAACTTCCTTCTGAAATCTATTTCCAATGCCTTAAAAAAAAATCAACACCTGGTGCATGTAATTTAACACCAGCCTCCTTATCTATAGGCCACTAATGTGTCCATGACACATAATCACATTTAAAATACAATCACATCCAGGGTCTTGGTTAGAATAAAGATAAGAAGCTTTTTTTGTTAATCAATGGCCAAAAGTTGAAAGAAAACAAAACGGAACTAAACCATAGAGTTAATCCGAATATTTGAAACTCACACATTCAATATTGTCCACTAAAAACGATGGTGTCGAGATTAAAAGCTCCACTACATTGAAGTCTGTCTGGTCTGAGGTGTTTCGTTCCACCTAAAAAAAAAAAAAAACCTGTGACACCTCAAGTCGTATCTGCTACTGTCACCAAGTCAACACCCTCTGTGGAAACACCAAGAAGAGCACTGCTGAAGCATGGCGTCCTTCCTCTTGCTCACTCAAAGTATGCAGCTGACACACTTGTTATGAATATGCTGGCATGTGCTTGCTGATAATAATATGCTGTGATATAATAATAGCCTGTGCAGTGCCGCAGCAAGGAGCGCAAACTTAGTCTGGGCACATCCAGCCTCTCTCTCTCTCTCTCTCTCTCTCTCTCTCTCTCTCTCTCTCTCTCTCTCTCTCTCTCTCTCTCTCTCTCTGTGTGTGTACACAGTTGGCTCTGGTGTTTATTTGTATGGACAGAGACGGAGAGATGAGGGTGGCAACCACGATGTCGTCCGTCTCGGAGAGCAGCCACGCTCTCTCGACGATTGATTCAAATTCTCATCAATAAACAGTCTAATCTCCTCAAAGAGTATTCCTCGGTCATCTGAAAGCTTTTTGAATATGAATATCACGCTCATATTCATTAGGGCACCACATATTTTCCCTCCTGATAACTACCAGCTCAAAGTAACAGATCTGTCTGCCTCAATGACTGTGTTTTTAGCTTGTTATCAGACATGCAGATGATATTCAAATCCATCACCCCCATTGTATTTTC
Organism: Lipophrys pholis; assembly: GCF_963383615.2. Taxonomy (NCBI): domain Eukaryota; kingdom Metazoa; phylum Chordata; class Actinopteri; order Blenniiformes; family Blenniidae; genus Lipophrys; species Lipophrys pholis. The sequence continues at coordinate 22,537,209 of NC_137647.1, read as the reverse complement.
CCTCCATTTGCTAATATCTTCTATTTCAAATGCCTGCCCGTCACTCCCCGGTTCTCTCTCTCTGTCTCCCTCTCTCTGTCTCTCTCTCTCTCTCTCTCTCTGAAAATCTATTCATCTGTTATCGTACATTAAATTCAAATCCACCCTGGTAATATCTTCCTATTTGCAGCAGGAGGTGTGAAAAGGAGGAGAAGAGAGAGGAGACGAGAGGAGAGCGACGTGAAGACAAATAATTTCCAGAGAGCGGAGAATGCAGAGGGGAGGAGGAGGAACACAGTGAGGAGGAGGAGGAGGTGAGGGAGTGCTACAGGTCTGGGGCAGCTGGTAAAGAAACCACACTAGTTTAGGTAAGGAAACGTTTGGGGTTCTTTACAGAAACATTCAACTTCCTCCTTCATTCAATAAACTCATCCACAAACACATCCAGCTGACCACGTCTCACAAATGTAGCGTCATCACAACATCAACGCGCTCAACAGACTGAACTACATCCACGCTGCACAAGTCAACATATTCAACCAATCAGACGGAGTCCTGCCGCACTGGAAAACAGATTGTGTTTCACTTCATTACTACAACATTACATCAGACCTCACTCTGCTTCTGAAACTCTGCTGGAGGAAACAAACATGGTGCAGCTATGTCCGAGAATAGAAAGAGCGCTGTTCTGTTCAAGCACGAATCCCAAAGCACAACAACATCAAGATAATGTACCCAACTCCTGAATCATGGGCGAGATGCTCAACGACATTCTGGCTGTTTCATTACTTAGATCACGTTGTTGAAAACAAGTGTCAACAATAGACAAGAGAACCAGCAGAAGGAATTACATATCTAAACAAAAGCAATCCTTCCTAGCAGACATATTTACAGAGATATATCAGTTTGTTAGGTCACAATAACATTGAATACTATCAAATAGGTTAAATGTGCTCAAACAACGTTCAGAGTTAGAGAATAAGTGAAGCCTCTGTGGTTCAGTTTCTCGTCTCATGTTAGTGTTTTAAGCTTTTGACAAAAATAAAATTAATAAAAGCAACATGAACATCAAAATACATGTGATGAATGTTGTTAAACACAGAAAAGTAAACATGACTGGGACCGTTTCATTGTGATTTAGTGGCTCAGGTCAGAAACTGCAAACACAGAAAATCATCCATTCACCACCATTTCCCTGCAGCAGATCCAGAGTTTCATCGCTGCTGTTGATAGTTGTCTGTTCTTCACCAAGAGAATAAGAGCAGAAACCTTTAATACACTAATATCTGTCTTTACTTTTCTGTGACTGTACAAAACACAAGAAGGCCTCATTCAGTAGATGTGTTGCCTTTAGAGATAAACAATAGTTTAGTTTCACTTGAGAGAGAACTTCACCCGATGCATGGAGCTTTAGTATCAAATGAAGTTTACATTCTGAAGAAAAGTCCAAATGTTCTCTTGTTGGTATGTACTGACACCCGTATTTCACGGGTTCGCACTCAATCTTTAATTTCCCGACAATGTCAAGGCCTTCACACACTCAATGCTTAAAACTCAAATGAAGCAGAAATGCAGAACACTCGCCAGCAAACAATTCATTAGTAAACACTTTAAACCAGCTGCTCAGCAAATTTACAGCAAATCAGAGGTTTCTGTGAAATGGCCCTTTACTTTGAAATAAAGACTGTTCTGACTGAGATAAACTACCAGATCTTATGCAGGAGTTGAGACTCTATTGTTGTATCAGTGCCACACATTTCACAATATTTGTGACACAGTTTGAATATTTTATTTGGCTTCTAGCGACAACAAACTAGTTGGACTGCAACACTGTGGATCGTCATTTCTTTCCTGAGACTTGCAGATTATTTGTGGTGCAGCTTGGCCAACTGCATATAATTTGGATGATGTCTGAAGTACTCGAGGAAAGAAAACAACAACAAACAAACATGAGAAAAATGCTCCTGTTGTGTGAAGACCTTAAGGGTGTGCATTCTCAGCTGCCTCGCTCTGCATTGGACTTCTGTGCTTGAGCACTCCTCGCGCTTTTCTCTATTTATCAGAGCGCCCTCCCTCTGACCTTTGACCCGTTTCAGCAGTGCTGGGGATTGTAGCCTGCTGATGGGTTTTAGTCAGTCAATAGATTGGAATCAGGTGTGAAAACGTCAAGCAAACCTGGTTCAGGATTGAGGTAAGGATGTTCTTGAATGATTCTACTTCACAAAGCCCATTAGTGACTGAAATCAAACAGGGAAAATTATAATAATATGAGTAACAAGCTGCAGAACGGCAATAACAGCCTGACTGGTCTCCTGCGCCTTGTGTGAAGCAGTACATGTGGAAACCTGTTTTGCCACAGGAGCCAATAAGAAAGATTTTCAAATCCTGAGGGGATGAGGGTCTGGGAGGAGGACGAGAAGGAGGAAAAGGAGGAGGAGGAGGAGGAGGAGGAGGAGGAGGAGGAGGAGGAGGGCGACAGGGCAGGTGATGAAGGAGAGATGAGCTGATGGGACAGAAGCAGTTTTATAATGACAAACAAAGAAGTAAAAATGAGCTGAGAAATGAATGAAGGAAGATTTTAGGACAGAAGATGAGTGAGTCTGCTGATGGATGGACAGACAGGCAGGCAGACAGACAGACAGACAGACAGACATACAGACAGGCAGGCAGGCAGGCAGGCAGGCAGACAGACAGACAGACATACAGACAGGCAGGCAGGCAGACAGACAGACAGACCAACCGACCAACCAACAGACAGACAGACAGACAGACAGACAGACAGACAGACAGACAGACAGACAGACAGACAGACCGACAGGCAGACAGACAGACAGACAGACAGACAGACAGACAGACAGACAGACAGACAGACAGACAGACAGACAGACAGACAGGTGTACACTAACACACCGTTGCCAGAGTTGTTGCTGGGTGAACAGTTTTTCTGCTTGGTCGCCTGCCGACTCTCTTTCATCCAAGGAAAGATCTGCTTGGCCAGGGTCGGGTTGGGCGGCAGTGAGGAGGAGGAGGAAGACGTGGAGGATGATGTTGAAGAGGACGAGGTGGATGACTTACTGGGGCCTGACTTGGAGACTGAGGGGGCCCCAGCACTGCCCCCCGGCTGCTGAGCCCCGGTATTGCCATTACTGGAGTTGGGGGGCAGTGGGGGGGACACCTGGGAGCCGGGGTGGTGCTCGGGTGGCAGGCTGGGCCTCATGCAGCTGCCATTCAGCTCCTTGGTCTTGGCTAGCTGCTGCTGCTGCTGCTGCTGCTGCTGCTGGTGGCTGCCATTACCGCCCAGCGACTGTAACGAGCAGGCAGAGCGCTGGTAGGAATCCACGTCCAGATGGGTGGCCGACTGGAAGGCCGGCTGGTGGTGAGACACCGGGACCGGGGCATCGTAGGCCCCGAAGCCGTTGGCGGCAGCTGCTGCCGCCGCCGCCGCTGCCGCCCCCTGTACCTGGTAGGATGAGTAGCCACCAAAGAGTGTTGATGAGTTGTCGTAATATGTTGTCTTCTGCATTTCTGAGAGAGGTGGCGGCGTCTTCTTGTGCTCCGGTCCTTATTGAGAGCCACTGCCGGAAGACCATTTGGTACCGGGGGTCACGTGACGGTGTCTCTCCAACGGTCCCCTGCAATCTGACCTGAAAGGTTAGAGGAGACAGAATGAAGAAATGAGAGCGATATATCCATCTTCTTTCCATGAAAGGCGCCATGACATGAATAGAAAACCACTGCTTTTCTTTCCTCGCCCCCCCCTTGTCGCCCCCCTCCCTCTGAGCCCAGTGCACAGCCTGCAGATGCTCTGCTGGAGGGGGCACGAGGAGGGCAAATGTGCTGCCTCACACTCAACTCACACACAAACAAAGACTCACTCACCAAACATGCACAAGTACACCCAATCTTTACACTGAAAGTTCCCTTCTTTCAAATAATTAAAGAAAAATTACAAATATTATTAATGAGTGTCATTACCATTTTTATTTTATTTTACAATAACAAACTGTAAATACTAGCCAGTAGGCATTTACTGTGTAATCCTAAAACCAGCCACATTTAAGCATTAATCCCAAAACAAATGACATTAAATAAAAACACAATAAAACCAGACACCATATTAATACATGTTAAATATGTGCAATGTTCGATGAGTTAACCGCATGATTATTATTTTAAAAGTGTTTGTAATAAAGCACTCCCCCCTCCTGTGTGGCTTATTCCAGCCGAGTGTGACGTTTTGTTGTGTAATGACGGCCCTGAACGCGGCCTGTGTGTGTGAGTGTGTGTGTATATATATATATTTCCCTTTGTGACTGATGTAGGTAGCCCATTTCTGTCAGCCTCCGCCTTCCACGCGTGATTTACTGTATTGCTGCTCGGCTGTTACCTCACTCACAGCGGCCTGTCTCCCTCAGCCTGCTGCTGAATAACGGCGGCGACGCTTCGAGCATCACCGCGGCGTTTCCAGCAGGTCAGCGGAGGATTTGTGGGAATTCAGAGTGTAATAACGCGCGGGGGGAAAACGCGGGCTTGGTTTGTTTCTACACGGAATAAGAAAGAATAACAAAGGTGCACGAACTGGGAAAACACTCACTATTTTTGTTACTAACAAGGACGTAACGAATATAAGAAGAAAGAAAAATGTAAACATAGATAGATAGATAGATAGATAGATAGATAGATAGATAGATAGATAGATAGATAGATAGATATATAGATAGATAGAAGTTAAAAATGACTTGTGTAAAAAAAATTGCGACAGATATGAGAACATCATTTATATGTATTTATACCTTCATAAAACAAAGTGCTGACTCTTTGTCTCGTTTTGAATTATTTAGCATTTTTTTAAAAACAAAACAAAGTTAGACAAGGTAAAATTAAAAAATAAAGATAAAATGAATTCCATATAAATTTCAACAAAATAAAAAATTAAATTTTTTTTTACTTTTAGTAGATATATATTTGTCGTTATTTTGGGGGGTGTTTAAAATGCATATAATAAAGCTATAGGTTTGTTTTGTTTTTAACAATGCAACAGAGAAAATAGGAGGTATGCCAATAAAGATAATGATATTATTACAAATAATTATCACAAAAATAAAACAACTACCAATAATATAGTGTTTTAAAACATGTATGATTGTGCTAAAGTTCAGCTTCTGAATTTGTTTAATCATTTCTTCTTTAAACTACAACAGCTTCACTACAGATCTCAGCACGTCACACTTGTCAGCCATTTATCTTTCTAGTAGACAAGCTGGAATCCTAATTATTTACTCTGAGGAATAGTCCCAAGGAGAGGCAGAGAGAGAGCGAGAGAGAGAGAGAGAGAGAGAGGAAGAGGGAGGGAGGGAGACACAGAGAGAGGCCGTGGCATTGAGTGTAGGAGGAATATGTTATTAAATCATATCGCTGTTTCGCCATTAAACGGGACACGTAATGTCTCTGCCCCTGGCATGTAAGGGCTGCAGCTTAATACAATCACCAACTTTACTAGACGCCTCCCTGAATAATCCACTTATGCTGACAGAGAAACAGCCACCCAAACAAAAACAACGCAGAGGAGAGGTCGGCCTTGGTGTCCAGTGTCTGCTGTTTTATCCTGGGATATAAAATTACAAATGGCGCCTGCCATGAGGAGCTGTGCAGGCAGGGAGAGACAGGGAGGACGCATTAACTTGGACGATCCACGTATTTCTTATCCCATTAACAGACACTGGGAGAGAGGAGGAGAGGGAGAGAGGCCAATTATATGGAGGCGAGAGCAGAAACAATGAAGGACCGGCCTGATCAGAGCTGCTGTTGTTGTTATGGCCTCAACCCAGCCGCACAACTGCAAGCTCTGTTTGATTGAAATTAGTGTGAGTAATTGAGTTAAATATAAAACATATGATAGATCTTTGGATTAAAAAAAAGGAAAAAGAAAAAAGAAATCAAGCTGGTGGTGGAAAGAAAAACGCACAAAATTGAGAAAGTGGGAAAGCAAAAAGCCCGGCCATTGTTTAGTTAAAAATAAAACTGTGCAGAAGAAGGGGAAGATGAGAGGAGAGAAGGAAAACACAAGGATGGACGGCAGAAAGAATAAATCGGGGTGAGGGGGGGCTGCTTGTAGCTACAGCAGCTTAAAGCATAGTGAACTCTTCTTGAACCACGATTGGAGTCATATGGGCCATAAATCACTGAGAGCCGCTCCGTCGTTCACAACCTGCACAGCCAACAAACACCGAGCCTCTCTGCTCTGTTGTTCCAGCTCCCAGCATCCCCGGCCGGCCTGCAGGTGATGATGCCTCCTTACCTGCCTTTAGCTCCGGTGGTCCCGGTCCATTCCGGCCCGGAGCCAGCGGCACTGCATGGCGGATCCGTTGTCGCGCGCGTCCACCGGCTGATCAATACCAATGATGAATAATGAAATAAATAACGGCTCCCGCTCCGCCGGTCTGCTCTTCTCCTCCTCCTCCTCCTGTCTCGACACTAGCTCGGCTGCTCGCCACCTCTCGGAGCTCCAGCAGCGGCTGCGGCTGCGGCGGCGGCAGCGGCGCACCGGGCTGCGCGCACCGGACACTGTGTGGCATGAACGGCCAGGGGACGATCCGAGGCTTGTCGGCTGGGGGTGGGGGGGGCTCGCAGGGAATTACTGGCTGCAAGCAAAGGGGCTAGCTGGCGCACACGAGCTGAACGAGCTTACCGGGAGCCTGCCGCCCCCCACCCACCCCTACCCGCCCTCCACCTCCACCCTCCGCCCCAGCGGCAGCGCGCTGCCTGCGCCGCGGCTGCCTGATAACAATGGCCTCAGATTCCTCTCTGCTCCTGCCTTCTCACAGGCGCTCTGAGAGGAACATGTCCACCATAATGTCCACCATCATGTTCCCCGGTTGTGTTTTAGGAGGCAGCCTGTATCCGTCCCCGGGACTCCCGCCTGTCCTCCCTCCGAGGTTTGCGCGCCTGTCCTCGGTTTGTTCTCATTTCTGTCCTCGGTCTCTGGATGAAGTGCTTTTATCCCTGTTATCCTCCACAAGAGCAGCCTGCACCGTCTTGACACCCCCAGGACCAAAACAGCCCCCCCCATTCCTATAAAGTCTGATAATCTGCAGTTGAAAAATACATTTCGCATTTAGATTAAAAAGAACACAACTGTGCTTAAAAGTGGAGCATATGTTCTGTCTGTAGCATTATGGTGGTTTTACACGTTTTAGCAGAACAGGAAATTGTTGTATTTTCTCTGTAAAAGTTCCCTGGAATCATTGTGTTGTATTCGGCGCTATGTGCATAAAGTTGAATTTAACTGAAAGCCTTTTAATTGTTTGCCATTGTTGCCTTTTTTTGATAATTTTGTGGGTTTTCTTTTTCTTCCATTTCAGCTGTACCCCCTTGATTCGACCGTTGTTAGTTATTTCTAGTTGTTGAAGACTCGAACTGTTTGAGTTAATATTTATTAGTTGCATTGTTTTGTTTTGTTTTGTTTTGTTTTGCTTCGTTGAGCTAATTTCCTTCCACATCAGGCCAGCCACCATTGTTTGCAGTGAAAATAAATTACTTGTTCTTTATGGTTGTCCCTCTGGTGTCCAGCTGGTCACTGTCACGAAATTTTAGTTGACAAACTATTAAACCTTTTCAATTAAACGTCCTTTAGATCTGCGAGATACAAGTTGTTTTGAATCGGTCTGCTATACACTCAAATGTAAGAATAAAAAAAAAATTCTTGTTCCCACATAATTTTAGTAAAACTTAAAGGAGCCACCACAGAGGGGTTAAAGAGCCACATGTTGCTCCAGAGGTCAGAGACACAGTGGAACTGGCGGGTTGTGAGTCAGGGGTTCTCACTGGATTGCAACATGGACAAAAAAAACCTTCATGGGACTGGAGCACGTGAAATTACGATGAATGATAATCACCTCTGCAGAGAGCCGAGTAAACTTCTCATAATACGATTATCAACACACATTCAGGCGACTTTTTCCGAGTGTCAATAAAGTATTCAAAATACTACCTTTTGGTCTTTAGTGGTGATGAAAACTTGCCTGAATGGTACATTTGTGCAATAAAACTTATAAATGTGGTCATTATACCGTGTTGATTACTAAATATCTACTTTTTTAGCCGGAATAAGTTCAACAGTGCTGAACTAACAGCCATGTAGTCATAATCATTAACTTTATTTTGGTGCCATTTCTCATTTTCCAGCTGTAGGTGAGCTTATAGCATTGTGTTAACATTAACTAAGATAAGTAACTTCATCAGTCAATAAACATTCCCAAAGCACAACGTGATAATTAAGGACCTCATCTAAATACACTGTAATAAAGACGTAATAGAGACAGTTTATGAGAGTGTCGCACTAGTCAGTCCTGATGTTTACTTGTGAATAAAGCATCATGTTGTATTTGCTTGCTAGACTGTGATAGCCTTGCTTTGTAATGGATCATGTTTAATTTAACTTTTAAAACCAATTCAGATTGTAACTGTGCGATTAAATACGGTATTCGTGTATTAGATGTTACAACTGGCTGTTTCTCTTTTCCTCCTTTGGGTTTAGAGTTCACTGTGGATTAGGGGGGAAAAATATTTATTTTTATTCCAAAGTTTGATTCATAATCTTTTTCAGAAAGAAGATCTAAGATCTGGTCTCTATCCGCTTCCATAGTGAACTAATCAACTATAAACCCTTTAGTTGAGTAGGCGGTATAGCTAAAGACAAGGCACAACAACTCAAATCCAACAAAGTGAACAGAAAAGCGAGTTGAGGTCGAGATGAGAGGATTTTAGATGAATCACTCAGATGGATAATTTTAATGGCCGTTAACCAGAGTTGAGTGAAAATGTGCTGAAGTCAACAATGACAGGCTAATTTCTTCTTTTTTTTTAAAGCAAATAGAAATAACTTGAGGGTACACGTGTTCATCATTTTGTTTTGGCTTGAAAACACTTGGGAGGGAAGAAATAAAGTATCTGAGCAGAACCACATGTGAAGAAAGAGGTGAAGTAGGCCAAAAAACAAGAAACCCCACCAGGAGAGAAACACGGACAGGTGAGAGGGAATGGAAATGAAAATATGATGGTGTCTTATGATGCTCTCTCTCTCTCTCTCTCTCTCTCTCTCTCTCTCTCTCTCTCTCTCTCTCTCTCTCTCTCTCTCTCTCTCTCTCTCTCTCTCTCTCTCTCTCTCTCTCTCTCTCTCTCTCTCTCTCTCTCTCTCTCTCTCTCTCGCTCTCTCTCCCTCTCTCTCGCTCTGTTTTATTTTTATTATTCAGGACACTAGCTCTGTCGTTTATAGCTACGTAAGATTTATGACTTCTCTCACAGCCAGCGGTGTGTGTGTGTGTGTGTGTGTGTGTGTGTAAACACAAACTTTAAAGCAGACGGCGTTGGGCTGTGGGCTGCAGAAATGAGCAGCGTGTAGGTGGACGGTGGGCTCCTGAAATGTGTCCGTCTGCAACTTTTCTCTTCAAAAGCCTTTTTGTGGGACTGAATGATTTGCTCACTGCTGCTGAACAGCCTCATTACTCATTAACCAGAGCAGGAATCAGCTCTTTCTCTCTCTCCCTCCTGCTCTGAGCAGCAGTGTGGGGTGTGTGAGATTACATGTATGTGTTGGCTTGTGAAAGCAAGCCGCTGCTTGTAAAGGAGAGCAGTTATTCTTGATTTTTGCTTGGAAGGCAGACGCGCACGGTGTGTGTTTGGGATGAGTCACGGATATTGGGTTTCACAGCAGAAACTCCTCACCTCTCCATGGCAGGCAATGGAAATCCTCCTTCTATTTTTTCTTTCTTTTTCTCTCTCTTTTTTTTCTGCCTCTGGGACCTCAGACTTGAAAGGCCACAGATGATGATAACCCCTCAGGAATTTCCTTTAACTGAGACTGTCGAAGCAGTTTTACCAAGTTTTCTTATGTGGATATATAAAATACAAAATATCCCAGAACTGGAAACCTATGTGGTTTCTTAATGCTGTTATGTTTTGCATTGTTGTAGCGCTCATGTCTGTTAGTATGTGTTTTAATAAGTGCCTGTCATGATGACCTGACCCTGCGTGTTTTCCTGCTGGAGCCTCACACCTCCGGATATATTATCACAACCTGTGTGTGTGTGTGTGTGTGTGGTGTGTGTGTGTGTGTGGTGTGTGTGTGGTGTGTGTGTGTGTGTGTGTGTGTGTGTGTGTGTGTGTGTGTGTGTGTGTGTGTGTGTGTGTGTGTGTGTGTGTGACAAAGTAAAAAGGCAAAAATCCCGCTGCTTTAGTCGTTAAATCTGCACGTTTTCTGCAAAAGATAGTGATAAAAAAACTAATATAAAAATAACATTATTATTATTATTATTAATAATAATAATAATAATAATAATATAATAATAATAATAATAATAATAATAATAATGGTAAATAAAACAGAACCAACACTATGATGTACTTTAAAGTTTCTTATTCTTATTATTAAAATGCATACGAATAGAAGAAAAAACGCAGCAGAATCGTAGATTTAACGACTTCAACAACGAAAAACTGGAGACTTACCGAGAGCTGTCCTCTTTTTTCTCTGATCTTTGAGTGTTAACGGCTTCCAGAAAGCTCCCAGGAACTGAAAGATCAAACAGGGAGGCAAGGGGGGGAAGATGGGAAAAGACGGAGAAAGAAGAGATTTGCAATCAAAAGATCTGAGTAAATCCAATACAGAGCACAGACCTCTTGTAGTGTGATCGAAAGGCTTGGACAGGAGCAGCTCATCTGAAATTATTCCCGGAATAAAAAAAATAAAAAAAAACGAGCTGAAGGAAACATGAATGCGGAGTGGGAGTGATGCGGAGTGCTATTGATTGTGGTTATCACATTACACGTCTTTTATTTTTCATTTCCCCTTCTTTTTGCAGTTAGTGAAAATATGTGAGCCGCATTAGGCCAAATATTTCTGCAGGTCAGATAAAAGTCACGCTACACAGATTTTTAAGGAAAAAGACGCGGAGACGTTGACAAGTCATCCTTATTTAATTTGACGTGGAATTGGTAACTTACTCAGCCACACTGTGCTAAAAATAAAATAGAATATAAATATACTACTGGTTGTGTCCAAATAAAGTCGAGCACTTTTATTTAAAAAAGTCTGCTTCATTAGTTCCTAATAAAGAAAATGTGAAATCTGCAAAATGCCGTTAACGCGGAAATTGGCGTAAAAATATATGATTCAGTTAACAATGAATTTCACATTATTATCTAACAACTGGCCTCAAAATAACTCTCAACTGAAATAATAACAATCCATCAAGGTTTTCGAGGAGGAAAGAAATATTCAGATTCATTCATCTTCTTGTAATTACATCAACTTTAGCTTTAAAGCAAATGTAGTAAGACAAAATAAATAAATATAAATATCAATAAATTAAATATAAAAACGCAAAAGGAAAGTAGAAGTGGCCCCATAAGGCGAACAGCTGTTTCATCCACATATCCCATAAAAAAAGATTGAGAGCCAAAAGTCCAGACATCCCGAGCAAGAGCGCGCGTCCGGGGCCAGAAAGATCCATCCATCCATCTATACATCCGCCAATCTATACATCCACTGCACACCGAGGTGAAAGAGTCCAACGCTCCTTCGTGAAATCGTGCAGCAGCGTCCAGGATGACCAGTGTTGTCCGTGTAGTTGCATTGCGGTTGTTATTAAACTGCTGGAATAAAATCTCTGGCGCGCTCCGCGTGCGTTTCTCCTCCTGACAGCTTCCCCCAAACACATAAATCACAAGCAGAGGATCCCGGGCCTCCCCCGTACCAGCCTGCACCACCGCCACCATCACCACCACCTCCTCTCACACTACTACAAACTTATTTATTGTTTCCACGCGCGCACTCACACGCGATTCCCGCTGCCGTCCATCCCCAACGCGGCGCGCGCGCTCTCCTCCCCGCAGCCCTCCTCGGTCAGCTTGCAGCCGGGAGAGAGAGCAGGAGTGCACTACTCTAAAGTTGCCCAGAAAGTGATGCAGGGGCCGACTAGCTTAGCCAGCTAGCCCATAGGCCGAGACAAAGAGGAGGCCGCCTCCAGATTCCACAAACAGCTGATGAGCCACAAACTGAGAGGAAGATGGAGCTGGAGGAGAGGGAAGGATCTAACTCCATCACTGGTTCTGCTTGGATGGAGTTCACAAGGAACGACAGAGACGCAGCAGCAACAATAGAGTTGGTGTTCATGTGGACCACAGATGCTGGTCTTAATGTAATAGTTTGCCAAAGTGGGTCAACTTTTAAATACTTTGAAATGAAACATTTCCACCCCCCGAGTGTCGTTGAAGGAAATTCACAGACAATCTAGAAACCGTCACAAGTCTGAAACTCTTGGAAATGTTTTGCACAATCTGAACTCACAACTGGTAGAAGTGCAGAAACTGATGAGAAATGTTGACATTGCAGGGGATGAATACATGAATACATGGAACCAACTGCTTTATTACACTTCATCCAGTCTACTCTTCCATATTTCGACATGAATTACAAATTTGCATTTTGTCATTGTGTATTAAAGGTATGAGTGTTTGGAACAACAACCAACGATAAGATTCCAAATTATGTTTCTGGTGAGTTTCTTTGAAACTCGTCTGGATTCGAAAGCATCCATTCAGATTTGCAGTAAGTTCAGGTCAGATGTTGATTGAAAAAGTGCTTCTTCAGATGAGATTTTTGTAGCATTGGTTTGACCACAAACCTGTAAATGTTGCTTTAATATTAACTCAAGAGAAAATATTCAAAATGGGACCTGCATGAATGAATCATGCAGATCAAGTTCTGGTCAAACTGCTTTGGTGATCCAATGAGTTTCCCTCCGCTGTAGCTGTTATTGGTGTGACGTTAGTGCAGATCAGCATCAGTGTGGAGGGTTGAGGGACGTTTGACTACAGTCGGACTGTGGACGGTTGTAATATGTTTGCACATGCTGATACATGTTGAATGTTCACTACTTCCCTCCATAAACATCTGATACTGCAGCCTGATAAACATGAAGAAATCCTGAATTATCATGAAGCTCTCTTTCTTTCGTGTGTGCGTGTGTGTGTGTGTGTGTGTGTGTGTGTGTGTGTGTGTGTGTGTGTGTGTGTGTGTGTGTGTGTGTGTGTGTGTGTGTGTGTGTGTGTGTGTGTGTGTGTGTGTGTGTGTGTGTGTGTGTTTTCAATCTGGGGAAACTTTAGCACTGCTCTCTGTTACTGCTCTTATCTCTGCCTGGTCTGGTGGTGCCATCACCGCCCATCAGCCCACACACACACACACACACACACACACACACACACACACACACACACACACACACACACACACACACACACACACACACACACACACACACACACACACACACACACACACACACACACACACACACACACATATTTGCTCCCTAATGTTTACAAAACTGTGTTCGATGGTATTAAACAGACTCCAGCTGCTTCTTTTACTTTTTTATTTCTTTGACATAACTTGTGATGTAAAAATCAATTTTAAAGCACAAATAAGAGCAACTCCACGAAACAAGTCCAGACATAAGAGCCTGCGTGTTGTTACGTTTGTGATGTTGCCACAGCAGCTGAAAGCTCTCACTGAAGCACTCACACAGTGACATATTGCTGCACAGCTTTCCAGCGGTGACCTTTGACCCCGAGCAGCTCTGACTCACTTTAATTATCAACCAACTGGCAAAGTGCTGCGGAGCTCCAGCCACAGATTTGGGAGAAATAAACTGGAGCTCTGGGCGAGCTTTGATTTTGAAAGAATCTCTGTTTTTTTCTTTTTTTTGGGCTTGACATGGCGCTAAGGGGACAGACGGAGTCACAGTCTGCATGATTGAAACGTCTCCCTGCTCTCAACGAACGGCTCCTAATCAGGCCTCTGCTGATTGTGATGAGCCGCTCATCTGAATCAGGGGTGTTGGGGCAGAGAAACAAACACTCAGAAAGCTAAAGCACGTTTGTGAAAACTCATTCGATTCAGGAGCCGCATGAGACAGAAAACAGGGTAACGGATAAGTGAGGCCAACGTTTTCATACAGTGCAAAAATATACAAGTACTTTTTTTTTTTAACAAAATAAACAACCAGATAGTTCTTTAGGAACAAATATGCAATGCAAAGTTTAGCATCTAATACGAAGGCTGGCCAACTGACATGGGTATTTTCACACAAATTGACGGGGTATACGGCTTTAAGGCTGATGTCAGCATTCGCCTCTCACTGATCGACTCCTGATGTATCATAACTTCTCAGAACCACCAAGGAAGTGGTAAAAACATTTAAAATAAAACACTGATCATTTGAGATCATTGCAGGCAAACAGGCATTTGCTTCATTGCTGTTTGTAAAAACATACATGTTGCCACAACTATAGGAGAAGTTTTTGGGATATTTCACTATTTGGTTTCAATATAATTGCCTTAACGTGGAAATTGTATTAATTTTTGTTAGTAACTGTTCATTAGAAAATTAAATAGACATTTCCATTATATTTACTCTGTGCCACAACAAAGAGAAGCTTAAATTTAAAGGTAATTATCATATAAAATCGGGCTGTATGTTGCTCCTGAACCAAAATCGCTGCTCTAATACAGAAACTCTCACTGAGTCACTGGCAGCGACTTCGATTAGAAAAATCACAGTTAGTCTCCTGGTTTATTTTCACACTCGTCCAAAGTTTCATCCCAGAAACTTCTTTTGACAGCGTTTCTGTTGTCCTGTTGATAATTGCTTTTGGAAGGGAACTTTTGATCTTACATTCTACTGTCAGTAAATAAAACATTAAATATAGGTCAACAACACATTTGATAGTGTTTGTTTTGGTAATTGCCCTTATGTGTGCTTACATGAATAACAATCATGAAAAAGTAACTGGAAACTACTTGAACACAGTAACATGAGTACTTGGAATTTGTTATTCATGTAATCACACATAAGGGCAAATACCTTGTAACCTCTAGAAATCACAATATGCCACTAAAAGCATTTAAAATAATAATAGTAATAATAAAAGAACAACAACACTCAAACATCTTCCTGCAAGTGTTTTATGTCATCAGATACAAAAGCTCTAAAAATGTTTTTCAACAGACGTAGATTCTATTTTTGGGGACTTTCTCTGAGAAATGCAACCTAACAGTAGAATAAAGTCATTCTTAAGAGGGTTACTTTGGGAGTTTGCCTCGGTAGTTTGTGACAGCAGTGTTTTTATTCTAGTGGAGTAAAATGTTCGTGGTGCACGAGTAATTATAAAAGCACACATTCACTTCCCCCACCACAGCAAACAAAACCTGTCCAGTGCCTCAACTCAGTATCAAGACTCGGCTCATCTAAAAAGACATTTTCATCAGGTCTATTCAGAGACTTCCTTGAAGTGCAACGAGGTCGAACGGCCGCGCTGCACCATCAGCAGCACCACCGCCACGCCGAGCGGGAGAGCGACGACAAACCCGGCGCTGCGGCACATTTCATCTCCTCCCGTCCCGCTCGGCCCGGATGACATGCGGGTTTCAACACCGTCGCCCTGACGGAAGATCTGCAGCTCCAGAGACGGAGACGCACACCTTCTACACGTCCGCCGGCTCCCACAGGCACCGGGCAAACCGGGTCTGAGGCCTGAGATCGTTTTCTGAAGTCAGTCCAACTAAAAACTGTTTGTTTGAGATCAAGGCAGGTCACTGCGTCCTGACACTAATATAAACAATCCATGGGAAAAGCTGTCAGAAACACGTCTGTCTTTATATATACGTTTCAGACATCAATTATTGGTGGAGAACTTTGTTACTCACACATTATTCTAATCCTAAAGTGGAAAATCTGAGCAAACTTCCAAAATCATTACGACATCAACACCCGTTGCTTCAAACTGGAACTCTGGAGTCACTGGAATTATAATCTAAAACCGCTCGCATGGAGAGAAATCACCAAACTTCTTCATTGACTTTTACTTTGAGCTCTTTCTTTCATCTGTCGGTCTCTTATGAGTCTGGACCTGCTGCCTGCTCATTTTATACACATCAGAGCTGCAGGATCGATCACAACATTATAATATGAAAGACTTTTTAAACTGAAACAGTACCTTTGTTTCAATACACACGTCAACATGTGCGTCCGATCAGGTGAAGTCCTGCTGCACTAGGATGTATTGACAAGAAAAACTAGTAAAACTCAATGAAAAACGGCGACAATAAACCAAAGAGCAGTGTCATGTCGAAGTGTGAGTCATTAAAATCATATGGTTTTGGTTTTTACATCACGATCACAACACTCGATAACATTATATAGTCTCACATGCTTGATTTATATGGCGCAGCCTTCATATCAACATAAATCACAATGCTTTGGGAAGTCATGTCAGGCTGACAATTACAGAGATTTTCTCTCTGAATGAAATTCTTTGAAAGTCTGAGAAAGCGATCCATGAGGAAGCCTCTGAGTCACTGAAAGTGCCCCGCTGCACCTTGAGCCAAACCCTCGCTACGTGCTTCTACGTCTGCTGCAGTTACACATCCTGTCATCCAGCGAATAAATTCTCCGCAGTCGGGCTTGAGAAATGGAAACAGATCTGCTACTTACTGCGTCTTGCTTCTGGCTCTTAACACATAACTGAGGCATGACACTCATCCGGTGTATCAAAGACGTATTTCAACCAAAGTCAGGCGACAAGCTTTGGCAGAGGCCATTCCAAATTTATGAGCTTAAAGACGGCCGTGGATTCTGCAGGATTACAAACACTTTCAGCGATTTTATCTGGTCTGCGGTAACAGAAATCGGCCCGGTGCAACTCCAATTATTTTACATTAATCATATTTCACATCCAAATCTCCTCTGTGCAAAAATCCCTCCTTTTTAATTTCACCAAAAGAATTCATTCAGCAACACTCCTTCACTGCCTTCTGACTCCTCGTCTCCTGCTTCAGGGCAAAGTTTGTCTCTCCTGAGTCCTCAACCGAAAAACTCCTGCCGTCAGCTCCTTTTTGTGGAAACCAGAGTTAATCTTTATCAGAGATGCTAATCTTTAACCTGGAACTGAAAGGAGGGCATGACATGGGGGGAGGCAGTGGGGGGAGGAGGGGGGACCGGGGGGGGGGGGTCAAACCGGCTGCTCCTGAGCCATGAAAAGTGCCAAGCTCACCACGTCTGTCAGGACGAGGGTGAAGCAGGATGGATGTGAGCGGCTGTGTGTGCACACAGTGCTAGAGACTGGTCACAAGGGGGGGGGGGGGGGGGGGGGGGGGGGGGGGGGGGGGGGGGGGGGGGGGGGTCGGCTAAATATGTTAAAAAAAAAGTGGTTGTCTCTGTTTATTGCATAAAAAACTAAAACACTGTCACATCGGCACAGTGATTTTCTGTGAAAAAGCTCTAAAAGTTTCTGTTGTGTCAAGAAGCAAACAGGCAGTTGGCTCAAGATTAAAAAAAGAATAGAACAAACATGTCTATCTTTCTCTTTCTTTCTTTCTTTCAACCAATTTTTCTACACAAAAGTGTTTTAATTTTACAAAACAAACAACAACAAAAAAAGATTCGACTGCAGTAACTCCCTGTGATTCCAGGATTAAAATAACCACAAGATACCATAAATTGGAGACAAATTCTGAAGCGAACAAACTGGTTTTGCTGAATTTCTCCGGTTTGCAGGGTTTTGTCAAACCAGGCACCTGCACACAGTTGATCCCGACATTAAAATGACTGAAAAGCATCAAACGTGCTGATTCCTTCAAGGGTACAAATACAACTTGTGGCGAGTGTAAGCATCAGCATTGCACCAACTTGTTTACTTTAAATGTTTACATCACCTCTGGAAACTGTTCCTGATATTAAAGGAACCTCCAGATCGGAATGTTTTCAAGGTTTTCCATCTCTGCTGATTTCGAACGTGATTTTGTCTCTGAGATTCTGAGCAGAAGACTCATATTTTAGTTTGCAGGACGTGTGGCCCGCTGTGGTGGCCTGTTGGTCAGAAAGTAAGGTTTCTGGCATTGTAGTGTCAGCTCATCCAGTCACGGAAGCGCTCAGTAATATGTGTCTGTTGTAATTTGTGGTTTGGCAGGGCTTTCGAAATGGATTCCCCTCCCTTGTTATTATATAATAGCTCCCGAGGCCCCATTCTGCTGAGTGTTGAACAACCTGCTCCACTACAACAGGCCTGTATCCATTTCTTAACAACATGCCTCTCTTATGACACACAGATCAGAAAAAGAAGTCCGTGATTGTAATACAATCGGGCTACTTGGCCCAGCAGCAAACAGGCCTGCGATTAAACCTGTTAGAGCAGGAAGCAGGCTGGATGGATCCTGGCCAGACCTGTCAGCCTTTATACACTGCCACACTGTTAGGCCTGCTTGCCCTCACTATTTCACTCTGATTAGTGTTTTGCCTATATTTTGTCAGTGATGTATGAAAAAATCAATTAAATCACGACCATGCTGAAGTTGCTGCGGGTTTCTCGTGACTTTTAAGTCTGTGTAGCCAGAAGCGAGCGCAAACCATGAAGGTCAAGTAGGCAGGCGGAGGAGCAGCGAGCGGGGACGACGTACAGGACGTATCTGAGGGTTGTTCCCAGCCTTTTTCTGGCTTGTGACCCACGACAGTGAAGAGCCAGCTACGTGTGACATCAGTACATCAGGACCTGGCTGGGAAACAAGCCGTCTTATGCAATTCCTTTTCTGAGAAAACACAAGGAAGCATTTTTCAGTTCGCCTACACCAGGGGCCTGCAACCTGCCGCTCTGGAGCCACGTGTGTCTCTTTAGCCCTTCTGTAGCGGCTCCTTGAATTTTCCACAAGATTATACGTATACGATAAATATCGTAATAGGTTTCTTTACACTCCAGTCTTTTTCAAAGGGACTCTTTACTTTAGACTGAAAAGACTAGAACAAGGAAAAATAGTTGAAACCACAATAAAGAGGAAAACTGCTAAAAACGTCTAAAAAGATATAAAACGATGAGTTTCTAAAAGAAATAAGCTTAAAAATGGGAGAAATTTATATATATATATATATATATATATATATATATATATATATATATATTCACAACTGCTAATAGAAGAGCCGAAATGATAAAAAAGTTTTCCAAAAAATTGTGAAAAATAATTGTGGAACTGCTCGTCATGTCCACAACTGCTGAAAATGTAATGAAATGCTTCCCATCTTAAATTTTAATTGAAACTTCATATATCTTTGTGTCGAGGTAAACGTGTTTTGCGGATTTGGTGGGAATAGACTAAATCTGCTCTTTTGGTCAAAAAGGTCGAAGACCCCTGACCTAAACCTATATGGACTCCTCTGTTTGGCCTAAAGCTGAATTTAAAATCAAAGACATGCTGAATAAACATTTTCATCTCAATGAAGAAAATGCAGATGAAAAGTCTGCCGAATCGACAGAGCATCAGGTCAGAGCCAAACAAGTCAATGCTGATGGGGATTTAGGAATGTCCTGTTTTATTCAATTTTTTTTTCAAGAACATTTTTCAGGTGAATCCACTTATTCTTTGATATGAGAACTGTATAGACTCAATAAGCGTGCCTTTAACCATACTGTTAACAGACACATTCATAAGCTTAGAACACTGATTAGCACACAGAAGCTTCAATCTTGGCCTTCATTTTGTTTCTATAACAACTTGACAGTTTGTCACAAGTTCTGTCAGGACTGGACTTTTTCTTCACGTTAACCTGCTTGTCCACCAAAAGCTTCATTTAGTCTTTTTCTTCTTCAGTTTTATCCCCAAATGTTGTTGAGACTGACACTATTGGTGACCAAACATTATCACAATAACACACAATTACTACAACACACATCAATATTGGGTTTTAATTTAAATAGATGCCGTATAGGACATTGATAACAATAAAAGTATTTTTGTGGTTCTCATTTCAGTGTGTGATAGTTTTGTCCCGCAACAAAAGTAAATAGATAAATATGTTTGTTTCTAACCACTGCGCTAGTGAGGTTTCAGATGTTGGAGGGACATTTCTGTTTTTGTAAGACCATTTGTCTGTTTGCAGTGTGTTTTGGGGGGAAGGTAGTGGAGAGGTAGAGAGTAAAGAAAGGAAGAAACGGCGCAGCTTCTTGAGTGAGCAATCTTTTCACACGATCATAAATCACAGCGTGGCGAACATGCGTCTTCTCTCTTTACACCTAGCCGTCAAGTCCCCTATTCACTACGACTCATTCTCTCTGTGCCCCCCCCCCCCCCCCCCCCCCCCCCCCCCCACACACACACACACAACACACACACACACACAGGTAGCCTTTTCAAATGACAAGAGGGGCCGGGGGGTGGGGGGGGGTTCTCTTCCTCCGGATCTATCCTGGAGCATCTGTCCTCAGGTAGCTTCTCACACACACACACACACACACACACACACACACACACACACACACACACACACACACACACACACACACACACACACACACACAGAGAGAGAGAGAGAGAGAGAGAGAGAGTGAGAGAGAGAGAGAGAGAGAGAGAGAGAGAGAGAGAGAGAGAGAGAGAGAGAGAGAGAGAGAGAGAGAGAGAGAAAGAGAGAGATATTAGCCAGCTATGGCACACCCCACAGATGCCTCTACGGGTTTGAGAACCAAAACGGTCACACAACAGATAATTAATGACATGTTGAGCGGCGGAGCGCGTGCAGGGACGGGGATGCCTCGGGGACGCACACCGGGACGCAGAACGGGAAGCGTCCCCGACAGATCTTACTTACCTGTGCTCTCTCTCTGTCTCTCTCCCTCTCTCCCTCTCTCTCTCTCTCTCGCTCTCTCGCTCTCTCGCTCTCTGAATAGTGTCGGCCGCCGGATCTCCTCTCAGTCTTCTGTTATTTATTTCCCCATGGACGTAGTTTTGGACAAAGATGGACAGATGACCAGATGATTTCCTCTGTGGAATATGTCGGACGTGCCTTTCACCGATTGCGTAATTACGCGGTCAGTCACTGAGGCGCACAACTCGCGTGCAAAATAGCATTGAAAATAATATTTAAACGACACGCTATCCGTTACTACAGCACCGGTGCACCCATTACCAGACGACCCTTAAAAGAGAAGCGTGCATGCACTCGTTTGGATTTAAAATACAGAACAGAAAAACATAAATCTTAACTGACTCTCGCAATAAATCTCCACCAATGGAGGCTACAGCACACAGGCTGAGGGGAACTGCTCGGTCTGGGGTTCGCGGTGCTACTTTACCCTAAAACCACACCTCGTGAGCGCGCACACCCCCTCCTCCGCCAGTGCTTCAGATAGCTCGGGAGTTGGTGCGTGATTGACCAGCACCGCCGCCAGGACCCGCGGTTCTGTTTTCTTCCGTCTGTATTATGCAGTAATAACGGGCACACGTGCAAACGTTTTGGGGGGCTTCGAATAAAGCGGCCAAAGCTCTGGGCGTAGCGTGAATCCCCGAGTTCCTCCTTCTCTGGTTTTTCTTTTTTTGCCTCCTCCAGGTCTTCGTCTCTCAGCTCGTCTTCTCCCATCCAGCCTCTTGTTCTCTCCCGTTGTGTGTTTGGATCCAACAGTCTCATAACACACTTTTGATGTAGTCACCTTGCTGACATGTACCAAACTCGTCTTTTCAAAACCTTCTCATCACACATCGCATGTGCTTCATAGATCACCAGCGAAACAGTGAAACGGTTTTGTTCACCCACCACATCCGCGTCCTCCGGTCGTCTCCCCTCTCTTCGGGCTCTGCTGGTGAGGTTGGTGAGATTGACACGGTGAACTGTTCCTGAACCGGACTGTGCGGGCTGACAGCTCGACAGGGCCGCAGCAAGGACCCGGGGAGTCGGAATGGAGAGAGAGGGGATGGGGGGGGGAGGAAGGAAGGAGGGAAGGCAGGGGGTTCTGGTTCGTGTTGGCGTCCAATGAAGAGGGGGGTGAGTGTGCGGTGGAGGTGCGCCGGGGGGGCTGAGAGCGGGGTTCAGCCTGATGACCTGCCTGTCCGTCCTTGCCTGTCTGCTTGTCTGCTCGCCTGCGCAAAAAGGCCAGATGTTGGTTATTACATGGCGTCAAACTGAGCGCGATCAGAGGAGAGGAAAGAGGAGAGGAAAGAGGGGAGGAAAGACGAGGGGAAAGAGGGGAGACGGAGGCAGAGAGAAGCGGAGGAAGAAGGGCACGTTCAGCTGTGTGCGGGGAAACAGTTTCCGCTGCTTCCAGCTTGTTTACACACGCAGGGTGGAAATATGTTGTGGCAAATCTGGAGAAATCAAATTTAAAAAAAAGTCTGACATCGTTTTTTACTGATCAAAGAACGGCCCAAAACTCTACTTGATCCCACCAACTGGAACTTACGCAACGTCTTTAAAAGGCGTTGATCATAAAACTACTAAAACGCAGTTCCATATTTGAGTTGTTGAGACTTTTAAAAATTCACATTTCTGCGTTTTGAGTTTATTTTAGATCATTAACCACAGGCAAATATGTTGGCTGAATATTGTACTTGACTTTGATTTCGCCCTCTTTCTGACTCATTGTGCGCATTTGGATGTTATCTGCCCACGCTTATAGACGTGGCCTCCAACACAAGCAGCACAATGAGAGAGTGAGAGATAAAGCGAGGAAGAGGCCGGAGCTCAGGGGGAGAGGGAGAGAGAGAGAAAGTTCAATTACACCAAAGCAAATCCGTTATTTTTAGTTTGTAAGCTTCTGCGATCAAGGGAGGAGAGCGACTGAAGGAGAAATGCTTTCCCATTTCCAGCTCATCGGTCGCTTTGATTTCGATGGAATTGTTGAAAGAAGTAGGGACGAAGACAAAAAGCGCACCTCGGCTCTAAACAGGCTTTCACGCGCTCTTTTTTTTTCACGAGCTTTGAATCGCTACCCATGCGCAGAAGATTATGAATTAATGCAAAGGCTTCTTTATTGATTTATTTCCGTACTGGTAAGCATCTGGGAGCGAGGAAGAGCACGGACTGGAGCACCACAATGGATATCTGCGCATTCTGTAAGAGACTTCACACTAAATAACTACAGCAATAATGATAATAATAATAATAATAATAATAATAATAATAATAATAATAATAATAATAATAATAATAATAATAATAATAATAATAATAATAATAATAATGTTCTATTCTATGAAATATTAAACTGTTGGCTGAAAGGAACACGTGTTTCAGGTTTTACAGTTATTTTTTCCCACACTTAAATCTCCGGCTCGTTAATGTCGGCTGGCTGCAGATTTATGAGGCCGCACGCTTCTCTGATTTATGTCGGACTGTTCTCGAAGAATCTCTGCTCCTATATAGGGTATCGCTCTCTAACAACTTTCTTTATTTCGCACTAACTCAGACTAAAATTTACAAACCGATTTTGCCCTATTAACTTTTAGATTTTAGAGTTTTCGCTTTCAGATTTACGCAGCAGGTTTCTGGATATGAAATATACCACCCGTTTAAATGGGCTCCACTTATAATATTTTAGTATTAATTTATTTGAACATTTTGTGTTTATTTCGTGTTAAATGTAGAAACCAAACATCAGAATGACCGTAGCCACTTTTTTAAACTGCGACACGCAGATTTCTTAATATGCCATCAACCTTTCAAATAAGCAGGATTATGGTTATTTTGTGTCTCGTGGTTGTAGCTTCCAGCTCGGGAGACATGGATCTGTGTGAAGCTTCCTCTTTTAGTGCTTGGAAAGAAGAACAGACAACATGGCTGCCATGCGTTTCGGCTGTGAGTGGGAAGATGCGCCGTGTGGACTTGTGGTCTTTTTAGCGTGTCCTCCAGACGCGTGGGTCTATGCTTGGACATTGTCTTTGGTCATATGCAGATAACTAACGCTACAATCACGGCGAATACAAACATACTTCTGATATTTATGCATAAATCCTCTCCGTTTTCAGTGTTGCGCACAAAAGAAGCTCCAAAAATACACGTCAACAGCAAACAATACATCTCAGACACAAACTCGTTCTTTGGTTTTCCCGTACTGGTATAACTCATTGGATAAAATAAAATCTCAGAAATGAGCATTAACATTTTCCTGATGGATTACAAGCTTTGAGAAGAAATGCTGTAAAGTTGCTCTTAAGGATTTTCCGACACAAAAGCTTTTGTCCTGTGGGAGGTTTCCACGTATAAACATTCATTACACTCTCAATTCTTTCAGTTAATGCTCAATCCACAGTGTTTCCTAGCAGCTACAAAATCTTCACATCTGGAAAATGAACGTTGGCGCTGCGAGAGGAGCAGAATAGTGAGAATTTAGTGGGGCGTGAATCCAGCGATAGTGGGGGAGCAGAACTCCCCTCCCTGGATAACAGCGGCTGTAACGGATTGCCAGAAAGGGAGTGATATCATTTCTCAACACCGTTTCAAATATTTGAACTATTTCAGCTGGATTTGATCTGCAACTATCTCGCCAGACAAAACATACTTAACAGTGGACACATGCCTGGGATAAGATAAGATAAAGCAGCGCTCCTGGCGTCCTGCACTCTCCACACTGTAGATACTTTAATGCACCACTTTCACACACCTTAATGTTTTAATGCAAGACGTGTTTCCCTATACCTGCCTCCTGCAGCTCCTATCATTCTCCGTCACCCAAATCAGATACACGCAGTGAGATATAGGAATATATATGGAAATAAGGAGGACGGATTTCCCCCGTTTTTCCTCTCTGCCCCCCCTCCCTCCCTCTCTCCTACTCTCTCTCCCCTCCATCTCTTTCTTCATCCACAGAAATGAGGCGAGATATTGTTTTTGACACGGCGACGGACATCACGAATACACATTTTGAAAAGCGCTGCCGCTTTTTGCTCCGACGTGATTATGAGACGAGAAGCCGGGAGCTGCTTTCATTTGGTTAGAATAAGGTTTACACAGAGAGAGACTGATTTCCTCCCAATAATAATAATAATAATAATAATAATAATAATAATAATAATAATAATAATAATAATAATAATAATAATAATAATAATAATAATGTGTGTCTGTGTCCGTGTATCTTTGTTTGAATGTAATAAATGTGTTTGATGATGCGTTCACTGTCGCCTGCCTACTTATTATATTTGCATGTTTTTACTCTAACAGCTGGCTTCACACCACAACATCACGCAAGCGTCACATACTATATAGTGAGTTATGAGGTTAGCAGATAAAATTACACCCCTCCATATCCCCCCACCACACGCACACACACACGCACACGTAAACACACCACCACACCTCCTCCTCCTCCTCCGCTTCACTCGCAGTAGTAAAGGCTAAAAATGGCACCTCATCCTCCTCTTCAGAAAGCGTTTGGCCTTTTCTTTTTGCATCAGAATCGTAGCTGCAGTCGCACTAAATAATGCACAACATTTGATTTGATGTTAGACTGGCTACATATAAATGTGCACACGCTGTTGAATGGGGGTGTGTGTGTTGGGTATGGAGGGAATTCCTCCCATCTCTGCATCTTATTTTCCCACTCCACGTTTGAAGAAGAAAGTCTGATTCACGGGGAAAGATTTGAGAAAAGGCAGAGACTCTCGAGCGCTGACATGAATAATGGCGTCCAGCTTCATTTCCAGCAAGCATCCAAAGAAAACACACGGAGGGTAAAATGCATTAAAAAAAAAAAAAAAAAAATTCTGACAATTTTTTTTTAACATGAAATAAAAAAATCGTTCTATTCCTCTAGTGAAAATAAAGCCAGCAACTGCAAATAAATCTTGTCATATCGATGCAAGTGAATTTATAGGGATGAATTTAGCCACTATTCCTGACTAATAGCAGTTAGGGCAGCAAACAGGGCAAAACAGGGTAAATTGTTGCATTTTGCCCCTAAACCAGGAGCCTGATTGTGGAGCGGCATAATTTAAATCATTTAAATCTTCAGCATGGGTCACTCCGAATCCACTCACACCTCCTGGCAACATAGATGAGCTTTTCCTCTTTATGAGATTTCATGCCCAGTGTGCTAAATTTAAACAAATCTCCCGTTAATTGGTCGCCACAGTCATTTAGGACCCGGAGCTATACAACCTTGCCCCCGTGAGGTGGGAAAAAGAGTAATAATCACGCGTAAAAAGGCAGAGGAGGGGTGTGAGTGAGGACAGAGGAGGAGGAGAATGCTAGTAAAAGCAGAGCCAGAGCCAGATCTCCTCTTCCTTCTCTCTTCTCTTCTCGTTCCGGTGTATCATCGGTCCATCGACCGTCATTTCCCCCCCACACTGTCTCCCCACAAGCGGAGGAAAAAACATGATTTATCGCGGCCGGCGCCATAAACAACAGCACTCGCTCACAAACGCACAATGGCAGCCCCTGCCGCACGCTGACACCCTGCCTCACTATAAATCAAGAGAAGTAGCTGGCTAGTAGAGAGAGAGAGAGAGGGAGAGAGGGAGAGGGATGGACGGAGGCAGGCAGATAGAGAGAGATGTAGAGGCAGACAGGAGGTGATGGGAGAAAGATGGAGAAGAATATCCGAGTGCTTCTTAAAATCTTGCACAGCCATCGGGCTTAAACATCGCGCTGCTCCATCTCTCTCCCTCGCTTGGCGCACCGCTCCAACCTATAAACAATGGCTGGTGCTGATGATGATGGGTGGGGGGTGATGTGTAAACAACACGACAGTGAACATGCACGATGAGAAAACACAGAGAAAGATGGGTATTTTGGGGGGCATATTTACCAGGATGTGAGGATAGCCTATGATTCACTGAGAGGTGATGCTGGGGCGAAGGCGACACAGCGGCAGTAGAAGATGAGGAGGAGGAAGAACAAGAAGAAGAAGAAGAAGAAGAAGAAGAAGAAGAAGAAGAAGTGTGGTCTCTCCCCCCATGCAGTCCCCTTCCTTCCGCAATACTCACGGTGTCCACAACGACCCGCAAGACGCACGCCCGTCCAAATTTGTTTTATTGCAGCCACCTTCTCTTTTCTCTTCCTCTCTCTCTCTCTTTCTCTCTCTCTCTCTCTCTGTTGGCGTTTCTCGGTGTCTCCTCTTCTCCCCTCTCTCTCTCCCCCCTCTCTCTCTCAGATGCTATAGGGGCTTGTATTTTCTTTTTTTTTTGAAAGGACAGTTGAATTTTCCAAGTCAGACACGCAGGAGCAGCAGCATGTCTCACCGGTTATATTCCTGACGAATACATATCTATTCTGCAACCTCTGCATTAATTATTTAATGAATCACGTGACGTGTTGGTCGAGGTGGGGGGCGTGTGTGTGAGTGTGTGTGTGTGTGTGTGGGGGGGGGGGGTCGCGGGTGGGGGGTGTCAGTGCACCTCTCTGTTCCCGGGACCCATCCGGACCACAAGTTTTACGTTTAAAAGTACAAAAAAAATAACGACAAAAACATGTATATATATTAGGAGTTCTGTTGACCTTTCAGCCTCTACAGTACACAGAGAGAGAGAGAGAGAGAGAGAGAGAGAGAGAGAGAGAGAGAGAGAGAGAGAGAGTGAGTGAGAGAGAGAGAGAGAGATAAAAGATTATTGCCACCAACTATTTTTAAATGGCTCTGTGACTCCTGCTGTCATTTCTTTCTTATTACTGTCTGATTTCACACTGGAACTTCTTGAAAAGACAAAATATTCGATGCGAATAATTTGTCTCCTTTTGCTGAGTGTGTTTTTCCGCCTCATTGTCGCCTTTCATCATTTATTTTATATATAGATGTTTATAGAAAATTAGATAAAAGCCACGAAGACTTTCAGATTTTACGCCAAATTATTTTGTTTGATCATTCGAAAGCCCGTTGGAGTCGAAGAAATAATAAAGAGAAAAGCTAAATTTGAATCCAAAAAACTCTATTAAATCAGAATTAAATATTTCATTCGGACTAAATTGTTGAAACGCCGCCTCTCGTCTTCCATTAACAAGTTCCCCTGGTGCTGCGGGCTTTAATCCGTTTAGAAGAAGAGACATTTATTTAGAATGGAGAGAAATGGGAGCCGAAGGAGTGAGCTGGTACGGAGAAATGCAAAGAAAGGAAGCTAACATGGGAAGAAACAAACGAAAGGGAAGAAAGAAGAGGATGGAGAAGGAGGATGGAGTGAGAGACAAAGCCCCCTGTAGCGAGGCCGCGCAGGACAGCAACAATAGAAGGCTGGAGAATTATCAGGGCGCACGGTTCCAACAGCTCCAAGCTGCCTCGAGCAGAACAATGGAGCTCCAGAGGAAGAAAAAGAAAAGAAGTGCAGGGGCTGCATGGGGAGGCTAAAACAGAGCTATCCCTGTAGCTGCTGAGGAGCAAGCAAGAAACACTTCAAGGTCAAAGAATGAGCCGCAGCAGCAGGAGACACAATGGTCTGACGCTTCCACATATCCACAGAAGCTCTTTTTAACCAGCAAAAGTCACTTAATACTGTTTTCTATTTAATCCTGAGAGAGCAGGGGAAGTGGCAAATAAAAGATGTTTAATATCAAATGCAATTAGTAGGAATGACTGCAGAGCAGGGATGAGATTGGCTACTTTGGAGGTGTTTGTTTCTAAAAATATCATCTATAACATGACAGAGCCGTAAAAATAATTAGCTCGAAGGAAACAAATGCGGCCCCGAGCCTGTTATCAGCCAAACAGTTGCCTGGTAATTAATTTATTACTTCTTCTTTTTTTATATGCACACAAGAAAAACAACAAAGCGCGCGCACTGACTTCTTTTCCAGCGCTTTCCGCTCACCGCCGCGCTCGCATCCGATTTTTACCCACAACAAGATTGAAATCAAACATTTGCGGTGGTGATGATGGCGTCTTTAATGACGGCCATAAATTATAGCAATCACAGTGTGAAACAGCAGCTAAAGATAAGTAGCAGCGGAGACCTGGGCCGGCCTGACAACGGCGACGCGAATCAGCTCTTTAAACTTGGCGCACGAAACGCATTCGAAGCATTTGCCCTCACAAGAGTCTGTTTCCACAGACTAAACATCCGAATTGTGACAGACACGGGGTGTGGAGGAAAATCCCTGCAGCTACAGCGGTGTAATGCTCCACCTAAAGCGTGTAATCAGGAGTTTAGTGGAAGGATCCACCGCCATGTCACCAAAAACAAAGATATGCTGGGACATACATCAAAAGTCACCAAACATCCCATTACACTCACGTGAAGAGGAATAGTGGAATTTACAAGCTGCAGTTTCCCACTCATTCATTTATTCAGCCCCGCAAAGAATTCCAAGGAAACGGACCCACATTACGCAACACGATATGATTCATGCGCTCACGTTCACATTTATCATCCCGCGCGCAGAATAATACTTAAACCCACTAAGTGAAGTGGAGTTCTTTGAGATCTTGGAGGTCTCTTGCTTTAGAAGTGATGAATTAAGACAGGTAGATTCTTCCCTCTCGTTAATGATTAACCAGGCTTTGAATAAAAAGAGAGAAAGCGAAAAAGTCTCTTTGTTAAGATGGAAGGTAAATTTAAAGAGATTGAACTTAAATAAATGTATTATTATTATTATTATTATTATTATTATTATTATTATTATTATTATTATTATTATTATTATTATTATTATTATTATTATTATTATTATTATTATTATTATTATTACCACTACTACTACGACTAAGGGTGTAGTGATCTGAGAGAGACAGAGACAGTAGGCGAGTGAGAGAGATTGATTTACCAAGCTCCGACATCTCGCCTTTTACTGCGGCTCGTAAATCTGTCTGGAGAAATATGTTCTCCTCCAGGGCGAGACGTGAGGTCTTCCCTGGGATTGCACCAGAGACTTCCCCACGGCCGCTCAGGACTCCTGTCCGTTATAATTCTCTATTTTTATACTCAACCTATATTTGTATGTTTTGTTCGAGGGCAAATCGAAATGAGTGACTATGTTTTTAAATGTCCTTATTAGCATGGCGCTGATTAGTGTTTCATTACTACTATGAGAGAGCTGAGATCCATAAGTGACATTGGAATCCTATTTATCTGGACCTGAAAAGGGAAACATTTTAATAATGGCTGGCTGGGACTGTTTTGTTGTCAGACATGACAGGATCAATGAGTTTGGAGCAGTGTGCGCGCCCGCTGCCTCACCATTGTTAACTTTCCTGAAGCCTGGGAGAAAACAGATCAATTCCATGTTTCGTGGTGAAATATTTCAAACACACGCTATTGCAACAAATGACTTCAACATGAGTCCAACATAAACCAAACGTTCGTGTTTTTGAAACCAATAAACATAAACTTGAGGATCACTTGAGGTATTTAAACATTTGGCTTAAAATTCTCCCAAAAAAAAAGCAATTTTGAATCATTCCAATGATGTTTTAAAGCATTTTTCACATCAGAAATGTCACATTTTTGTTTATATGGAGGTCTTACAAAAATAAAACCATTGTCAAAGTAAAATTATTACAGTGATCCAAATGTGAAGTATCTTTAAGATGACCTTCCGTTTTTCTCTCAAAGCTTCACTTGTGACATTAGGATAATGAAGTTAACGGTAAAGAGAGCCCGGCTAATCCCCCAGTATCAATGGGTTTGTGCGGGCCTAATGCTCCGCCATTACTCATGGAGGCCAGAAGCCTATTTATCTCTCATATGTAACGGATATGAGCCGCGGTAACGCACTATGGCAGGAGCAACAAACATCAGGCAGCGGGCTACACAACAGCTGTGTGACTTTAAAATGAAGGGACATTATGCTGACTGTGAAAAGGCTGCTTTCAAATGGTGCCTGATGAATCACTCCGAGTACGTTTATTCCACTGTCAAAGGCAAAATTTAAGGCAGAACCCAGAAATAATCGTCAAAGATAATCTTCAATGACTACTCCAGTAACCAGGAAAATGTAATTTATTTGTTGGTTCGCTGTAGCACTCAAGCTATATTTGGATGTCCTCAGGATCCGTGTCTTATTTTGGTTAAACCAACAATATTGTTCAAACATTAACCTGGTGCAGTCAGGAATCAATAGAAGAGTGTCACATCTGAAGAGGATAAAATAACCAAGAAATCCCAAAGAACACCAAACTTCCTTTTAGGAAAAGTGCACCTTTTTCATTTCCTGTTCCATTTTCCTGTTTCTTTAACTAAATGACTCACTGACATTGACCTGTGAATCATTTCAACATATTGAGTGCCATCTCCCATCAGGTTCAGTGGAGGTTCTTTATGTAAGGGTGAGGACTATAATTCGATATAATGTGATGCTAAAGTCCGTTAAACGTGATAGAGAGAAGAAATGAAGGAAGGAAGACTCGTGAAATGAGGCTCGGGAGCTCCTTTAAACGCTTTTATAACTTCCACATTCCGTCTTAGTTTTCTCAACTGATGGCAATAAATAAAGTACATAAAGAGGAAAAGGTTTTGGACCAACCTATCAGAGCTTTTAACGGTCAAAAACATTATCAAAACATAAAAGTAGATCAAGAGATAATTTTTTACATTTTTATTGGCCTGTGACCTAATAAAGCCACATTCGGAGAACTTTCTTTTTGCAATTCAACACATTTGCAGCTAAAGAAAAAAAAAGAAAAAAAAAAGACAGGAAAAACAGTACTAGGAAATTATGCAATCTGTTATTACTGTTGTTTTAGTTGATGAAACGTGTGATTTTGGTCAGTTTATGCAGTAGAACACACACACACACACACACACACACACACACACACACACACACACACACACACACACACACACACACACACACACACACACACACACACACACACACACACACACACACACACACATGTTCGTTTTTAAGATTCTTATTTATTTGTTGTTAAACCTCTGGCTATGGAATAACGGGACACACTAGCAGTTTCACATTTTTCTAGATTATAAAGCAGAAAAAACTAAATAAGAATGTAATAGACTTGAATTCCGTCTATAAAAGACACAGCCAGCAGCCTTACATTCCAAAGACATGTGCATATGTTGACGCTTGGCAGGCGCTATTTGGCTCTTTTTAGCAGTTAATACATGTCCGCCATTAAATTACAGGCGCGCGTGAGAGAGCGTGCTCGCACACAAGCCTTTGCGGTGCAGAAAAAGCCTGGCAGCCATATATCTCCAGTGACGACCTCCTCCTGCAGCCAGCCCGCGCTGCCGTGACCTCCTCAGCTCCGCGCGCTCTCCACAATAATAAATTTCTCGGGTAACGCGAATGAAACGAGGAGAGAAAAAAAATGTAGAAAAAAAAAAATTGGTGGGTGATTTGTCTGGCAATTAGTAAATCACCGCGAGACTCCGCGGGCCAGCCAGAGAAGTTACTACAAGTGTGTGTGGTGTGTGTCTCATGTGTGTGTGTGTGTATACACAACATGCGTGCATGTCCCCCCGCCTGCATGAAAATGACAAACATCCCGGTGAAGCCTCAGCTTCATGAGTGGATCCAAACAGAGTGAACTGCGGGTCAGACCGGGAGACAGACCCTCTGACTCCCACCTCTTCCAGGCTTTTATACCTAATAGTTATTTAACGGCTGATCCCACTGATACAACAAAAAGCAAATAATCTCTTCGGTGGCGAGAAGCATCGGGGAAAAAAGTGATGAAGCTGCAGTGGAAGTAACCCTCATCAAGGGACAGCAGCAGAAATCACAAACTAACGCCTGGTTCCACTAAGTAAAGACTCAGCAGGTTCTTCCAGCAGCAACAATGAGAGTTTCAGCCTAACAAGTGTGCTTTTTAATGAAGCTGCGTGAGCCCTGGGCACAAATTAGATTTAGTCAATTCGAACTTGACAAAAGTACCACACGGTGTGTTCACTCACAGCTGAAGCTGGCATTAATACGTATGTGCCATAGAGGGTGAGCTGTCATTTCCCTGAGTAAGCCATAGATTTGAGATGTTACCAGACTGCTCACCACAATGGGTCTTTAAAGGTCTCAAGAAGAACCACCAGTGGTGTTCTTTGCTTTGAACCTGGAGAACAAGAAGCCAACCAGGACAGAAACCCTCAATATGAGGTTGTTTTTCAGGTGCTATCCAAAGTGTACTATGTAGTATTTATCTATAGTCTCTTGCTTTAGGTTCCTCCTCAATCCTTTTCTGGTTATGCAAATTACCATATTTGGTAGGCTTTGCATTTAGACATTTTTATTTTGAACGTTTATTTGTACTTTGATAACAATCTTACAAATATGTCATCACGTTGTGAGGCTACATTTTACCTCCTTGATCCAGCATCTGCATCATGTCCATTCATTGAATTCGTCCGATTGCAGCATTTGAATTGAAAATACAATAGATATGAAGAGCTTGGCATGAACAAGGAACAGGACATATAAGACTTTACAAACATGACCCACGCTTCAAGATATACAATTTTCTTTTGGTGTGGGGGTGGGGGGTGGGTTGTGTAGTTATAGAAGGACAGTGAAA
Organism: Lipophrys pholis; assembly: GCF_963383615.2. Taxonomy (NCBI): domain Eukaryota; kingdom Metazoa; phylum Chordata; class Actinopteri; order Blenniiformes; family Blenniidae; genus Lipophrys; species Lipophrys pholis. Next base: position 22,503,960 of record NC_137647.1, on the reverse strand, counting down.
CTCAGCACCAGTACTTCATGGGTATACATACTTACATACATGTATGTTTATATAATTATCTAATTATACATACATAGTCTATTCTCTTGTGTGCCACTGTTCTAAGTATCTTTAACTATCTGCACAATGCGGCTCTGCTGTGATGACTTATTTCTCCATGTGGGATTCATAAAAGTCTGATCAAATCAAATCTAATGTCATTTACAGGAAAGCAGTGAAATATAACCTCTTAAAGCTAGAAATTGTGAAATACGTGTGAGTTTGGATCATTATAATTCTTTTGATGCATTATCTCATGTGTAAATGGAACAAAAAGGTGTTTTACATAGATTTTAAACAGTTCCAATATTCCAATATCAGCATGCTGTGACCTTTGATTGAGTCAATTATATTGATCACATTGTGTGATGGTGTATATCAGGTAACCAGGAAACAGTGGCAGGGAAGCTTTGTTCTCATGGTGGAAGGAAAAACGTTATCAAACTGCTTTCATGCAGACGTTCATTGTGTTCACAGCAGATACAATGTTTAATCTCTATAAAACAAAGAGAGACATCAGGCTTGTAATTATCTATTTTCCTCTTTGTATGTTTTAGATCTTAGTTGGTTTTACCTTTCATCCTCTCACACAAACACTTCCGGAGCTTGTCTAGTCATTGTTCTAAAACCTGCCTTTTATATTAAGATGAGCAGAGTGAAGACAAACTGGCCCAGATCGTTTCTCCCATATGTTACTGTTGCTTTGATTAATCAGTACTCTCTAGCACACACCACTGCTCCCCCTCTGCAGGTCAGATTACCCGGCTGGAAAATGACCAGCAGCCCAATAACCAATTAAAGCTGCAGCTCGGAGAAACACACACACCAAGAAATACACACCAAGAAACACACACACCAAGAAGCACACACAACAAGATAAACACACAAGAAGAAACAGTTTGCTGGTTTTTTTCTTATTGTTCACTGGGCTTCAACTGAGTGAAAAGTGTTGATTTTTTAGAACATGTGAAACGATATTTGTGTGTTAGGGAAACAAAGTGAACTGGATCGGTGCGGTGGGGTGCGTGTTTGTGTGTGTTTGTGTGTACGTGTGTGTGTGTGTGTGTGTGTGGGGGGGGTCAGACCTGCAGCTGACCCTTGTCTGTCTGTCTGTCTGTCTGTCTGTCTGTCTGTCTGTGGGAGCAGAGATATCGCCTCCATGCCCGTGGCTTACAGTGCCCTGAACTCGGCTTGTTATGTCTAAGTGGCTCCGGGGGTCTGGGAATGTCAGAGAGAGCGGAGGGTCCAGCAGGCTGGTGAGGTCAAGGGAGGTGTGTGTGTGTGTGTGTGTGTGTGTGTGTGTGTGTGTGTGTGTGTGTGTGTGTGTGTGTGTGTGTGTGTGTGTGTGTGTGTGTGTGTGTGTGTGTGTGTGTGTGTGTGTGTGTGTGTGTGTGTGTGTGTTGGTGGGGGGGTCAGCCTCTGGCTCTCTGAGCCAGAAAGCCTCATCGGTCAGAACAACGTGTCCCCTGGATGAACCCTGAGTGGCCGCAGTTTGGCCATTCCGCTGTCCCCGCATGACCATCGATCCCTCCTCCTCCTCCTCTTCCTCCTTCTCTCTGCGTCTCTGACTTCTCTTCGATGCTTATATTTCTGCCATTTGTTTCTGTTACTTTGCCACGCAGCGCGTCCCCAGGAGAGGGGGGAAACCCTCCACCAGAACCGCAAGCAGGCTGTTTTAATCCAGGCAGATTGATTTCTGAAGGGGTCAAACGGGAGTGAGCGGCTTCCTGAGGGTCTGAGTGCACGCGGCGGTGACCTGGACTTTTTTTTTCACATCCTTTGGAAAGACCTTGCAGATCGTTTGTATTCCAAGTAAATTGTTTTGGAGCGCAACCGAGAGAGTATCCATTAACCAGGAGCTCCCCCCAGTTCTTTTAATTTTTCTTTTCCACCCCCACGCTTATACGTGCCACCCCACCCCAAACTGAACGCCATATTATTCATATTCCCACCACAGTCACTGCAGCCTGTTTGCACCTGGTGAACTAAACACACACACACACACACACACACACACACACACACACACACACACACACACACACACACACACACACACACACACACACACACACACACACACACACACACACACACACACACACACACACACACACCAGTATCTCATTAAAAGCTATGGACCTAAACCATTGCAGCACTTTATAACCACAGCAACGCAGCGAAGACAACATGCATAATAAGCTCTGGCTGAAACAGGAATTATTCAAGTCGGCCTTTCTGTCACACATTAGTTGGAACATTTCAGATTATCCTGCAGTCACACGAGCCTGCATACGGTTAGTAATCAGAGTGTATGACGCAAGATACAGGAATGAAAAATACCCCGGATGAAAGTGAAATTAAAACCAAATAAATGTCCATGTGGTTTAAAAACCATCCCGTGCGTAAAAGGTGCAAGGTGGTGCAATTTCTACGCACAGCAGATGCTCAAGGCGTCACAAGGCAGCAAACAGAGCCAGAGGAAAACAAAACAACACAAACTTAGCATCTGTAACTGTACCCCCCGACACACACACATTCACACACCTTCCAACACAAACACAGAGTTCAAATCAACGCCCATGTGGCCATAAATGCCACCCTTTTGCCTGACCCCGACAAATGCGCAGGGGGCAATAAAACGATAAAATACCCTGGACGTCTGACACATGAGGACCATTGAGAAACAGACAGTGGAGAAGAGAAACAGGAATAAAACGAGTAGGCCTCTTACCTTGGATGCCTCCACTTGCAGCGACCTCTGCGCCATCTTCTCCTGCTCGTGTCTGAATGTTTACTGGACTTTCTCTGGAGGGATTTCCTTCTTTCCAACGAGGAAGAAAAAAGTTTTTTTTTCTTCTTAAGGCAGGATACTTGTGGAGTGTAGAAAAATTGCTTGGTGATGGGTGGAAAAAGGGAGGTCGATGTGAGTATTTGTGTGTGGGCAAGAGTAGGGGTGAGGGGGTGTTGGGGTGGGGGGGGGGGGGGGGGGTCTTCCAAGTGTCTTCCAAGACGTCTTCTTTTTCTTCTCTTGTCTGTCCCTCTGCCCTCTCTTTCTCCTGGCAGAAGGAGTCTTGTGTGTGGCTGCCAAATGACAATAGAGAAGAAGCAGAAGGAAAAAAGAAGTGTTTAAAGAAGAACAAGTGATTAATGATTTTTTCTTGTATAATTCTCGCATTTTTCTTGCGGAGCCGTCCCCGCTGTCCTGTCCAGAAAATAATGGCGGTGAACTTTTTAGGGGAGTTGGGGGTTTTGGGCATCCTCACAAGAAAAAAAAAAATGCTCCTATTCATGGGAGCAGCAGAAGGCCCCAGCTGATAAAGGAGTTTAAAAGGAGTAAAGGATTCCTCGGTGGATTTTATTGTGCGCGGTTGTCACCCTGCGCGCAAATTCATTTATTTCAGCTGGGACTTGCAAGTGCTCTGGGGCTTTTGGGGGTTATTGTAGAGGCACATATGTGTGTGTGAATACTGGGGAGAGGGGGTGTCTGTTTAGATGCTCCAATATAAGACAATTGGTGTGTAGCGAAAATTCGGACACAAATATTATTTTTTCTGTGAGGGGAGGTACACCGCCGGAGGGATCGTAATAAAGCCCATTATACACCACACAATATAGACAAAAAAAACATTATATAGGTAACTGCTTCTTAGCACCTATGTACTCTGGTGGAGTAAACACAGACTGTAGTGAATTTGGAGGTTCATATTAACAAGAATAGTTAGTCATAAAGAAAAATACTGTATCGTACGTGACCAAATGTACAGCCTTTACGCAATTTGGCGCAGTGACTGCGCGTGCTTGCTTGTGCACATGTGGGTGTACAGTTTGACAGGGAGGGTTTTTTTTTTCCTTCTTCACAGGAGCAGCCTTTCATAAATAGGAAGAAAACAGATAAATGGGTAGAGGGAGTCTCTGTGGCAAGAGGCCCAGGGAGAAATCAACCAACAAGTAATAGAGAATCTTCTCTGGGCAGAGGAATACGAGCGGACCAATTTGGGGGGCACACTTTTTTTGTTTAAAGTTCATCGAGAGGAATGCTATTTTCTCGTTCTCCCCCCTCTCCTGCTCTATATTTTTCGATACCTGCTCTAAGAAAAGAAAATGAAAATTAATACGGGAGCCGCGCCTTACAAAAGAAGCCATTCGTCTTGTTGATTATCTATTTGGTTGTCAAGGTTTGAGCTATGGCGCCGGCCCGCTCCCCCTTTTTTTGTAATATAAGAAAAAAAATAAAAACACACATGCGCGCACCGCACCGGTCCAGAAAACACCGATAGGAGAGAGAGAGAACAAACTGTTGTGCAAAAATTACACTCATTAAAGCATTAGAAGAGCACGAACCGAGAAACTATTTAATTTTTTTTCTCTCTCCAGAACCAGAAAGAAGGAATGGAGGGAGGAGGAGGAAGAGGAGGAGGGTGGGGATGTCCTATACTCTGTTTCGGGCCCGTGCAGGCGCATCTGAGCAGCCGTTAAATTAACGGGAGAACGGGAGTGAAACGGAGGGACGGGTTGTGATTTAAAACGAGATTACAGGACGTAATGTACCAAGATCACTCACGGCCCGGACAGATTAATCATCACAGGCTCTTGATTTCTCCAGACAGGTCGCCGTGTCTTTGTAGGCAAAACCAACAGTGAAATTATATAGAATTATTTATTGTCGCGGAGAGACGCGTGTTTGCTTTCAATGTGTAGTTACGGGCGAAGAGGGGAAGAAAGAAAAACAAAGCTATTAACAGCCTACAAACTATTTTCTTCTAAATAAAATGCTTTCACAAATATAATGCATACTTATTCAACATTTATATTTAGAAATAAGCTCCCAGAATAAACAGAACGGAAGGGAAGTGATACATTTTCATCCATTTATTTAAATTTCTATGAACTATTTACAAATAATTGTAAGGTAGACACCAAGGAGCCATAGGCAGAGAAAAAGGAGCAACTTTCATACACACGTTAAACAACGCCTTGTCTTCTTCATCGACATCATCACAAACAAAGCTATCTTTGGAATGTACATAAAATACTATCAATTTGAACAAAATACTTGAAAAATAAAATATCTAAAGAGCAAGTGGCACAACGGAGAATAAGAAGCAAAGGAAGACAAGAGAAGTGTGCGCGCATTTAATGTGCGGAAATAGGGGACACAAAGAAAAAGACATAAATCCACATGGCTCATGCAACAAGAAGCTTCTTGTTTATCTGTATGTCCCTTTCTAGAACAATTAAATTACATTTAGAAATGTTTCCACATACAACAAAAGGAATAGCGCTTTTTGTATCGCGTGTAATAATAATTATTATAACTCCTCACACAATTCCAAAAATATAAAAGCTCGAAAAGCTGTCACTTCATTAAACGAGCAAAATAACTAAATAATATGACCAAAAAAATAAAGCATATATATTTATATATAGGTACAACTGAGGTAATAGGTAGTACATGTGTTTAAAACGTGTTCTCGGGCTTTTGTACCAGGATTTGGTGCGATTCATTAGTGTTTAGGCAGCTTTATAGACCCTGCGTGGTAAGTGGTGGGAAATGTTTGCATTAGTTCACCGTGAGACTTACGTACGTCCCTGTATACAAAAAAAAAAAAAAAAAAAAAATATCACAAAACAAACAAGAAACTGGACAACAGAAACGCTGCGTTTCACTCTCAGCGACACCAGCATCGTTTTACAATCAACACTGAATTCAAAAATAACTATCATTCGACATTGTGAAAGCTTGTTCGTCGATAATACAGCTCGGAAGTAAACAGAACGGAGACCGTTTAAACAGTAAGGGAGATGGAGGAGTGTCACTTTGGATCATACCGGAGGATACATTTCTTTGCTGTATAGGAGAATTATAAATACGAACAGAAGAAATAGAAGAAGAGTGGTGCAATACTTCTCTGGGTGAAACCAGAATTCCCTTTTTATTACGCGTAAAAGCGGAGGATGGGAGAGAGAAGGGGTGAAGAGGTAATGGGCAGTGCCGCGGTTCACCCCGCTGCTTTGAACCCGGAGAGTAAACATGACAAATGGGGCCCGAGTTTGGCATGATTAAAGATGAAAACTAGGATCCATCTTCAGTACCCCCCCCCCCCCCCCCCCCAAAAAAAGAATTGGATAGAAAAAGAGAAGGAGAGAAGGAAAGAAACCACACGCAGGTGGGAACCAGAGAGAGAGAGAGAGAGAGAGAGAGAGAGAGAGAGAGAGAGAGAGAGAGAGAGAGAGAGAGAGAGAGAGAGAGATGCTACGTTTTCTCCTTCACTCTCCTACTTTCGTTAAGTTCATATATTTTATGAATGGTTAATCTTCCCCTTCCACTCCCCCGCGCGTCATAACCGCCATGTTATCGTAACTAACATCAGCGCGCGTCAGGGCCATGTGGTGATCATGTGAAGGCGTTATCCAGGTCCAAAAGTGCAGCTTCCTGTGGTTTTACAATCGCTTTCCCCCATTTTGCATTCAGTTTGGGTTATTAGGGAGCAAGAGACTAGAGGTGGGACGAGCATGAGGTCCGCGCAGGGCTATAGCGGTCCGGAGGAGCGGTTCTGGGAGCCGGCAAGAGCCTGGGAGTTTGTGTTGCAGCTGCTGCTGCTGTTAGTCCCGGAGCGGACCTTGGTGTTGGGCAGCTTGTGGTCCTTCTTCCATTTCATCCTCCGGTTCTGGAACCAGATCTTGATCTGACGCTCCGACAGGCACAGCGTGTGCGCAATCTCCACTCTGCGCCTGCGCGTCAAGTACCGGTTGTAGTGGAACTCCTTCTCCAGCTCCAGAACCTGCTGGCGGGTGTAGGCTGTCCGAGAGCGCTTCGGCTCCCCGCCCGTGTAGTTCGAGTTCACTGTAAGAGGAAAACACACACATCAAATACAGATGCAACAATACCAACAACACAGATAATAATAATAATAATAATAATAATAATAATAATAATAATAATAATAATAATAATAATAATAATAATAATAATAATAATAATAATTATAATAATAATAATAATAATAGGGAAGAGGAAAAAGCTAACATACAAACATATTATTTTTTTATTATTGATAAATTATAGGAATACTGATAGAACTCTGAGGGGAAAAGGGGTAAAATATCAAAATATTTGTTGAGAAATAATATATTCAAAAATAAATATAGCCTAGTCTTAATCAGCAATGCAGTTTCCTTAAGGATAGCTAGCTGCCATTTCCCAGCTTTGCAATAATGGCTCGCAGAAGACAAACACGGGGTCCCTCTCCAATGAGCATGCAACAAAGAGAAAAGTGCAGCTACGGTAAGCTGTGCTGTGACATATTGCAAAATGGCTGTAACCTGGTGAGACCCTCTACTGCCTCACGCTCTTCCGCCATGCCCTACGTTCAAGACGCGAGGCTCAATGCACAGCTGCACCTCCTTTGGTTTTCACTGCATTCTTTTTCTTTTCTTTTCAATGAACACATGTTGTCAGGTGTCATTTCAGGGGCCCTACGGCAATGTTCCTCCCTGTGCGGTCACACAGCCCAAATGTTGTGATATGGGGAGAAAACGGGGAGGCATGGCGGTGCCCAACGTGCGCTTTTCTGACGCACGTATGACGACAAAAAATAAATAAATACTACCAGAAAAACGCACATAAATGCACGCAAATTTAGAAAAACTCGGAGCCTCGGTGTCCTGGATATTTTTCTTTCACTTATGTTTTCACTTGATTAGCATTGTGTTGTTGACAACTGGAGCAGCTCTGCAGAAATAGTTAAAATGAGAGAAACTCTGTTTCTTACCGACTAAGTAGCTCGGGAGGTGAGAAAGTCTTTGCAAAACGTCCCGGTTATCCCCATGCACACAAAAGGCAGCGAGTCACAGAGAAGCCATAATAGAGTGCAGCTACTTGCTTTTACATTAGTGTTTTACGGCCGACTCCATAAACATGAATATTTCAGCTGCCATAAAACTTTCGCTACCCTGGAACAACGAGAGGGGAAGAAAAGGAAAGCTCGACAAAGTAAAGTACACCGTTTATACAACCCGACCACTTAAAATCAAATTACCAAAGCATAAAAGCTAACTTATGGGCTCGGTCTGAGTTGTCATAAGGCGAGGGATTAGAGCAGACGAGCCCGAGATCGGACTTCAAAAGGCACCTCAGCGGAGAGGTGTAATAAAAATTTATGGCGGGTGTAATTATATTGGCCCTGCAAACAGACGATCGTAAATCTTGACCCAAGGGCTACTCTTCTCTAACGAAAAACACGGCGAGGGGAAGCCGTAGATTTAGATGGTGGACACCTCAGCTGGCTGCATGGCTTTCAGCTGCAAGCACAAAGGCGCAACGAGGGAGAGAGAGAGGGGGGTGAGAGAGAGGAAGAAGTTTGCATGCAGCTCTTACCGATGTTTACATGGACTTTCTTCATCCACGGGTAGACGACTGGGTCCTTGCGGCCGCTGGCCGGAGAAGACGCGCTCTGGCTGTGCGGCTGCGTTTGGCCGCAGGACGGAGGCGGAGGCGGGCTCGGTGTCACCGACTCACAGCGGAGGCTTGGCTCCGGGACCGGAGTGGACGGCAGTCCGACAACGTGACCCCGAGGGGACATCACCACCGAGGCGGGCTGCGCTGCCGCGGCGGTGCGCTGGCACGGTGTGAAGGGCGGTTCGGCCCGGTGCTGGTTCTGGTGGTGCGGGTGGTGGTGGTAGAGAGAGTCCGACTGGAAGGCGGCAGGCTCCTGCCTCTGGGAGCTGTAATAGTCCGGAGAGTGGCTGGGTAGATAGTCGCTCTGTGAGTACTCCTCGCACGGAGGGAACTTCGGGTCCACATAGTTGGAGTTGATCAAATAGGAGCTCATGGCCATTAATTTCAGCCTTTTTGTGGAATTGCACCTACTCGGAAAATATATAACTAAAATTTATATCTCATCCCTTTACTCTTCGGTTATTCCTGTTCCGCTGAACCCTCCTACTTTTCTGTCAAGTGAACAAAGTTACGGAGCCATGTGACAGCGGCCGGCCAATGGTGCGCCTCCAGGACGAACCCCGGATAAGGAAATGGGATTAGGCATACATACGGCCCCCGCACACGCGTCTTCGTATGGCCTCACTTCATGGGCATACAATAGCCCCCACCCCTGTGCCCGCTGCCTGTGTATTCCTCTGTGGCACATGTCGGCATGCAAGCAGTTCTAAGCAGAGAGAATCCCAACAATAACAAAGACATGCTGAATATACAATCCGCTCCGAGTGAAGACGGACACACAACAGTACAGTACAGATGCCAATTTCTGATTGACATCTCAAATAGAAACAGATTAAAGAAAGAAAAAAACGATAATAAAAAGCGCCCGGGGGGATTTAGAGTGGCGCCTGCACCACCCTCTGTATATATATATAATCTAAATATGCTTTCCAACTCTTTTTCCCCACTTTAACTCACTAATAACGAGCAGAATGGAGAGAGTGGCCTGCACTGCACCGCCACCCAGCAGCAAGCAGCAGCGCCATGTCAGAGATAAATCAGGCTTGTTTAGGATCGATAGAAAATTCATCAACTAATTCAGGTTACACGGCCTCCTAAATCACCGAGCAGACCTTTGCATTAGGAACGACTTTCCCCTGCTTTTTAAAATCCCATGTTTGCTCCAACATGCGCCCGCTCCACATTTAATTCAGCCTACAGACACACAGGCTCGCATTGCATGAATAATCCACCACTTTCTAATATTGCCATCGGTGGAATAGTAAAGTTCACATGTTTCTGCCCTTGAGCTGCGAGTAACTGAACAGAAATACTCCGCTCCTTGTGTTCCTTTCATCTCTCCACCCATGACCAAGGCTACACAGCCTTGTTTCACACATTCAGACATTCACCATAATGCAATACATTTTTACTGTTGACACTTTCTTATACAGACATAAACAACCAACGCACACCTGAACATTAAGACGCACAGAAAGAGAGAAAAAACAACGAATTGTAACTTTTTAGTAGGCCAAAAGATTATATTTTTCAGTTTAAATATTCACTAAAGTTATTAACAGCGAAGAAAATGTCTCAAGAGTTAAAATATTCGCGCACAAAATCATAAAATTCGCAAATTAATTTGTTTACATAATTTCAGCATTTGGCATCACTAATATCATGTATGAAGCGTTAAACAGTAAAATAGAATAGAATAGAATAGAATAGAATAGAATAGAATAGAATAGAATAGAATAGAATAGAATAGAATAGAATAGACTGCTGTTATCAGGATCGTATTTAATGTTCCACACACAGACACCTACACGCAGGCAAGATGATGAAGATATCGAAGTCCTTTGTTTCCAGAAAATTGAGCGTCTCCAAATCGAAACCTTACTACCTCCCCCTTCACACACACACACACACACACACACACACACACACACACACACACACACACACACACACACACACACACACACACACACACACACACACACACACACACACACAAAACCCCCCAGTACGCCTAGATGAACAGTAAAAGCCCTACAGGATCATTTTTCAACCGGGCAAATAATAAATAAACCGAGTCCAATTCAACCCGGAGCTGGCCTTTAAAAGAACCTGGTACTTTGGAAAATAATAACAAGGAAAAAAAAAACAGAGAGAAGGAAAGAAACGAGCAAAAGTTGGCCGGAGTTTCCGTCACACACGAACACATTACCAACAGCTGCTTTACTGCACTAAAATAAACACAGCGACGCTTTTATGTTTACGATGTGGATAAATGTAATCATCTTTTTAATCTTCACACTTCATCTGAACGAATCCAAGCTGAAAGGATTCGAAACCCAACGGTCTTTACCGATAAAGACCTTTTAACCTAATAATAGCAGCTTCAGGCCTCTCCTCCGATCCACCGCTGCCGTCGTGTGTAAATCCACTATATACTCCCCTAGAAGCGAATTTGTGATTGTTTCAACGATTTGTACACAAATCCGGATCTACAGGGTAGATATAGAAGACATGCGCTCTCTGAAGGCACAACGCAGGTTTACGCCGTCGATACAGGCCCTTTATTGCTTTTCATAAAGTCCCCCGACACACGCTGTTACACCGGCACATCCGTCAGTTTACCGTGTGTGTGTGTGGGTGTGTGTGCGTGTGCGTGTGTGTTTATGTGTGTATGTGACCCCCCCACCCCGCTGCTGGGTGTGTGGGAGATGAAGTTATAAATGTTGCATGTGACGATTCCTGTAACTTGAAGGTTGACCATTAAATGAAAAAATAAGGCTATGCGCAAAAAAACAAAACAAAAAAAACACAATGCGGTGGAAATAACGAGACATCTTCATGTCTTGTCAAAGTGAGGGACAGGTGGGGGGAGGGGTTGTACAGATATATCAGAAAAACCTGGAAAATAAATGCTTTCTCTATAAGTTATTATTTCAAATAAGGTAATGCAAGATCACGGAAATTATACAATGACCGAAATATATTATATAAAACAATAATTATTGTTTTTAATATTTTTTTTTTTAAATCTAAAACAAGGCCTCCGTCCAAAGATTTCTTCCATTTCTTTTTTTTTTTTAACGACTCCAAAAGCTGGATTAAAAAAATGTGTCTCGTACAGACACGAAACTGCATTAGAACAAGAATTGTAATTATTCAAAAAGGTAAGTTTAAGAAGAGATTTAATAGAATGGAAACAATCCAATGAAAGAGAGAGAGAAAAAATGACTTGGCTCAGAGAAACGCGGTCCCATCACAAAGTGTTCCGACTGAAAGATGGATGGAGTGAGGGTGAATGGATGAATATCCTTCAATATGCTAAATGAACTGCAGTGCCTCCAGAACGACTGATTTAACTGAATTATAAAGTCAGCTGAGCAAGGCCTTTTTCTTTCTTTCTTTCTTTCTTAGTTTCTTTCTTTCTTTCTTTCTTAAAAACAAATAAAACAAAGCATTTGGAGGACGGAGGTGGTTTTCTGGCTCTGGCGTGGGCCTTAACCTGTGTGAGAGACTTTCCCAGTAATCTCGACCTGCTCTTGTAGCACCCATATTGATTTTGTGACACTGACACTCTTTCCCTGCTGCAGGCAATATTGCTGTTCTCCGTTTGTTCCAAAAGTTGCTCATACATCACCAGCGTGTGTGTTGAGGGGGGGATTCACGTTGCTTATCATCTATTCTGTTGTGTTGTGTTGTGTTGTGTTGTGTTGTGTTGTGTTGTGTTGTGTTGTGTTGTGTTGTGTTGTGTTGTGTTGTGTTGTGTTGTGTTGTGTTGTGTTGTGTTGTGTTGTGTTGTGTTGTGTGGCACATGCAGGTGTGGGGCTCTTTCCGTCACCTTGACCCGGGCCCTGCCGCGGGTCAGCTCAGGTATCGATCAAGGTGTGTGTGCAGTCTGACTCCTGCACTTCCCTTCCCTCTGTCAAGTTTGTCAGCAGCGGCCATTCAGCCGGGAGCTCATTGTTCCAGGCTCCAGGTATAAAGGTCAAAGTGTTAAACAAAGATCCAGACACACTACTGCATCTTAACCCTTCACTGGCTGCCCACTAAAACATTTGCAAATAATGAAATCGGATATTTCTACAATCCAAGAATACGACTTTAGTATAAAGATATACTATTACAACCTAATTATAATTTTTTTTTTAAAAGAGATGAAAAGAAGAAGCTATATCATTACTTCTAGTTACCAATTCTCTTAATGGCTTCACACACCCGTGAATATTACCTATACATTATTTAGTAGCCCCACTACTGTTTTTTTTTAATCTAAATATATATATATATATATATATATATATATATATATATATATATATATATATATATATATATATATATATATATATATATATATATATATATATATATATATATATATATATATATATATATATATATATATATATATATATATATATTAGTACCTTGACAAATGCATCAATCAGGTGTAAGAGATGATGACACTCTTGTGTTGATGCTGTTATATTAAAAAAAACAAAAAAATAACTATTACCTCTTAATCCTGCAGTTTCTTAGTTTCATTAGAAAAATATAACGAGGTGCATAATTTACTAAATATGGTTACTTGGTGAAAGAAGCAGTCGGACAATTTTAATTCTCTTAATACGGAATCAACCATTTACATTTGCAGACTAAATTTACAGTGAGTAAAGATGGGCGTCAGTCTTTTTGTGTTTTATTTTTTGGGTGGGGGGGATTTTAAATGATATGTTATGAATCAAGGGCCACGTCACTAACTGTGGCATAAGCCCCACAGTAAATAAAACAAGTATAAAAGGCGACCTTGTTTCTGAAACACGCAAACAAACTGCACAAGGAAAGTTACCAGAAAGGAATAAGACTCTCTTTTGTGAGATTTATGTGAAACACAGAGACACTTTCCACCACGCAGCGGTCATCAGATCTGAGTTCAAACATGTGACTTTGATTTTGCACGCTCGTCCTGTTTACAGTGCAAACAACCAGCTGAGGTGCTGTGGAGGCAGGTGAGTGTAACGCAGAGCGCGTTTCAGTAAATTCTAGTTCAAGATGGCTGGATCAGGATATGACAACATCACAATATGTTATTAAGACCATTGCGTTATGAAACAGAATATTCATTTTCAAAAATCTGGAACAAGTAGTAAGAATAAGTGTAATTTTAATATTGTGTTACTTAAAATCGTGGTTGAAAGAGGACGATACAGTAAAACTCAGAGTGTCTTTGGTGCTGATTCATCCTGTTTCATCCACGTCTCTCACGAAAACACCAAAATCTCCGATGCACGGTTAGTTTTACAGAATAAATCCTCTTATTTTTACTTTCTACAATAAGGCTGATCTGTTTTTTTTTTTTTTTTCCTTCCGGGCCGTATGTTTGACACCCCGATGCAAAGCAATAAAATCTGAAGTGGGCTGAAAAAAGCTTGACTGAAAAAATAACTGTAAAAATCCTGAATCGCAATTTACGACTTTCTAACAGCAGGAAAAAAAACAAAAACTCCTCTCCTCCATCGGCCTCAAACTAGATTTAAAAGTCCGTTTAAAAAAATAGATATTATTATTTTATTATTCTGGTTGAATAAATAGTTGAGTGAAAATGTTCAAACAGTGAAGTGGCCTTTCTACAAAAATAAGGTCCAAAATACTTCACAGTTTTGCGTCTTAATTTAATCCACAGAAGCTCCTTCTGCCCAACAGCAGGCCTCATATAGTACGTGGCCACAATGGCAAAATTAAAAAGAACATATTGAAGGGTTAAACGGCCTCATTATCTTGTCAATGCTGTGAAATATTGCCGAGGTGAAGAAGCTGCGGGGACAAACGGCGCAGAAGAGAAATGCGGTTTTGCTCTTTTGTCCGCAGTGAAAAATACATCGAGGTTCATTCTCCGGGTTTTGTCATGCAAAGTGACGGACACAGAGAGGAACGCAGCAAGGTTTGACCCAATGCTGCAACGAGTCGTTCTCACGTCATTTTTATTTATTTATTTATCAATTATTTTTTTTAGTTTTGGGAGATCAGAAGCAGCAGCGGACGGACCTGCAGGCTCAGGTAGAAGAAAGACCCTGCACGAGGCTTTACACGGTGGCGTGCTGCTGTCCAGACAAACCAGATCAAATAATGTGAAATCTTTGTCCTGGAAACCAAACAGCCCGCTGCAACAAAACGACAAAAACGCAGCCCTGACTTCACACAGACGTTCACACACAAGTAACACGAATGATGAGAATGAAACAAGCATTTTATTGTAACTTCTAATGAAATAAAAAGCAACCAGCTCAGAGGAATAAACCGCTGGCAGCAGGAAACTTCACGAGATGAACCCTAGAGCTACACAAACAGCACGTTCTCAGCTTTGTTCAATTAAACAGGCAGATATTGGATACTAGAACCTCCATGGAACCTATTAGCCTTTTATCGTTTTTTAAAATCTTTTATTGATTTTAGAAAGGAACGATTTCCTTCTGTGCAGATATAAGATTTAAGAGAAAGTAGTTCGGAGTGACCTTTGACCTTCTACTGACCACGACCTCGCCTTCACCCTCCAACCCTGTGTGTGTGTGTGTGTGTGTGTGTGTGTGTGTGTGTGTGTGTGTGTGTGTGTGTGTGTGTGTGTGTGTGTGTGTGTGTGTGTGTGTGTGTGTGCGTGCGTGTGTGTGTGTGTGTGTGTGTGTGTGTGTGTGTGTGTGTGTGAGAGAGACATTTTCATTTTTTTAAATAATATATATATTTTGCATTCTTTTCTATATCTGAATTAACAAGTCTGGAATGAAGATCGATTTGCAATATCTATCTATCTATCTATCTATCTATCTATCTATCTATCTATCTATCTATCTATCTATCTATCTATCTATCTATCTATCTATCTATCTATCTATCTATCTATCTATCTATCTATCTATCTATCTATCTATCTATCTATCTATCTATCATCTATCTATCTATCTATCTATCTATCTATCTATCTATCTATCTATCTATCTATCTATCTATCTATCTATCTATCTATCTATCTATCTATCTATCTATCTATCTATCTATCTATCTATCATCTATCTATCTATCTATCTATCAGTGGGTTAATTACATATATTTTGCGTATTTTGAAATAAATAACATCGAGGATGAGGAAGGAAGAGGAAGACCAGGAAGGAGGGAATTCTGCAGTGACTCTCCTTTACACGTGGTCTTCCCCTTCCTCCAGGCGTGGGCAAAACACCTGCCAGCCACACACACACACACACACACACACACACACACACACACACACACACACACACACACACACACACACACACACACACACACACACACACACACACACACACACACACACACACACACACACACACCGTCACATGCAGATGCTCCTTCTCCTTCAGTGCGTTAGTATTTTATGGAGGTTACTCACTCTGGCTGACAGGTCCGCCTCCTCTCCTCTTTTCTCCATCGTTACGTTCACTTTCATCCGTTTTTCATATTTTTCTTCGTCTTCAGTTCAAATCCAACAAGTCTGCTGCTGCTCCACTTTATTCTCCGACAGTCCAGTCCGCCCTACACCTCCTGGTTCACCTCTCGTCGTCTTCCTCTAGAGACCAGTTTTTTTTTTTTGTTGTTTTTTTGTTCTGTAACTGATCGAGATCCTTCATGTTAAAAAAAAACAAGTCGTTTCCGTGGACGCGCGCCGCCTGACGCACAGAGACGCGCAACCTTTCTTGACCACGACTCTCCACAAGGGCTGATGAAAATGTCAAAACGCGACCGTTCTGTCAATCAGAGGCGATTTAAAGGAGTTGATCCGGTGAAAACAGAGCGACCGAGCCTTCCGTCAGGAGAACGAGCCGCTGGAGCCGTTACGTGGCGGAGGAAATCCCCCTGTGATCGGTGGCCGGTCCCCGTGTTCCCCGGCGTTACGCAGGCGGTGTGGGGCTGAGGGAGCGCGAGCAGGGGGCTCGTCGTGGAGACTCTGGGCTCTTAAAGGCATTAAGTGTTTGTGTGCGTGCGTGTGTGTGTGTGTGTGTGTGTGTGTGTGTGTGTGTGTGTGTGTGTGTGTGTGTGTGTGTGTGTGTGTGTGTGTGTGTGTGTGTGTGTGTGTGTGTGTGTGCAAGGACTCAAGTTTTCAAATTAATCTGCCAGTTTGGCACACTCTTTGTTTAACGGGTGAGGCGTGTCACCCCGCGTCCCCGGTACACATTTTAATATTGGTGAGACGCGCTGACCTCTCGTTCACCCCGAGCAAAGCCAAGCCTCCCTCGCTCTCTCGTGCTCTCTCACCCACCCCTCCCCTCTCCACACCCTTTCTTTCTGCCATTTCCACCTCTCTTTCACTCCCTCCTGTCCTCCCGTCCTTCCCTCTCTCTCTCCCCGTCATCCCAAATTGAGTTGGAGTCATTACTTTGAAGAAAAATGGAGGGTATGTGCGGAGGAGGGAGGGAAGGGAGGGGGTTCTTTCTCTTTCTCCCTCTCTCTCACAGATAGTTTCTTTTCTTCCAGGATCATTTCTCCTTTTCTTTTTGTTGCAGAGATATAAATGACGCCGCAGCGCGCGCTGACGTGTGAACCGAAACAACAGCGCAGCCAATGGAGACTGGAAAGGTCGTGTTGTATTTCGGACTGCGTTACTTCAATATACCACATAGAGCATGGTGTCGAGTGTACTGCGATCACGATTTGACTTACAATTAATAATGAAAATAAATCTCTCATGATGTGGATGCCTTTCTGTTTTGGGGATTTCTAAATAAAGATGCACCTTCTCTTCGTTTCAACCAGACAAAAAAAAGACGTTTTGCAAACTTCTGCCCTGTTGCCACCATCTTTGTCAGAAAGTTGAAATAACAGAGGAGTGAAATGCTTAAGGTCCACGTGATTGGCCAGAGATGTTGCCATGCAGGGCATGAACACACACAGCCTGCTGGAAACGTAAACAACTGCAGCTAGTCACTTCTCTCAGATGTATATAGTGTATTGATGACAATAAATCCTGCAGCCCTTTAGTTGTATTGCAGTAGTGTACAGACATTTTTATCGTGATTAACAGATAATATGAGGTGGATGATTATTGATGTCACTCCACATTTTCCTTGAATTAACTTTAATATGGCCTCACGTGACCCTCCTCATCCCATGGTCACCTTCACAGCGGTCACATTTAATCACAATCATTTCTATACCTACTATTTCTGTTTAGTTAACTCATTTTTAAGTTGTAGTTTCAAAATGGGAGAAGCAACACCACTAATTGCAGAAATCAGTAAAGAAGAGCCAAATCCATGATTTCAGTGTTTTCTCATTTGCTCCCTGATTACACACGATGGTGAAGACTGGAAACAAACACACGCAGATATTTGTTAACTATTTATTAACTGACAAAATATTTTTGGACAAAAACTTTGTCGTGTGTGTTTTTGTGCGTTTTTATACTATCCTGTACATACATTTATCATTTTTTTTAATATATTTATTAACTTTACAGTATCAGTCCAGTGAAGTGGAAAAGAAACATTGTGATCGGTGAGCCTGCTGATCAATTTATTTTTTAATAAATAAAAGCATTTGAGGTGAGGTGTCAAATGGGTCAGTCAGATGCAAACTGAGATCATTATCCGCTGATATTAGGTGATAAGAACTGAGTTATCATCAGTCACAGAGATGAAAACATTGCTCTCTGTTCCATGCACCTGTTTTATGTATTACGTGTTGCCTCTGTTTTCTTCCTGCTCCTGTTTCAACTTGTAACGCGTCATATTCCTGCAATTGTACCTATTTTGTGTGAATGTTTGAGAGGTGTAGTTTAAAGAGTCACGGAAGCAGAAAGTCTCATCCACAGTGATGAAGGTTGTATTTTAAAGCCGCACTGTGAGGAGCCGATAGTCTTTGATTTGACAGACAAACCGAATCAATCCGGTGAACTCGGGATGAACCCGCGGAGAGGCGGAATCCGTAACCTCGTTATTCAGCCATCACCTTGAAAGGGGAGCGGAAGGGGCTCCGCCAGGCCCAATCATCGCATTTATGTCAAAAAGGGAATTATTTATTTATCCAATTATCATTTTTCTCCTCTGTGGACACCAATTTCCAGACTCTCCGGCTTTTCTTTTTTTTTTTTTTTACTAACACGAATCATAAAGCTCGGGTCATACAGGAGCGTCTCCGTGAGGTTATTCTGCCTATAATCCACCCAGGTGCGTTTCTTACGATCAATACGTCTCTTTCAAAGTTTTTTCTTTCTTTCTCTCTCTATTTGGTACTTTAACTCATCGTCGGTGTAATGTGAAGTTTCTGGCTTTAAGTGACCTTATTTCCTTCAAGTCAAGATTTGAGCAAAGATTTATATTTAATACATGAGAATATTAATACATTGTTCTATGTTTTATTTCGTATTGTCGCTATAATGAGTTTAAACAGGTTGAAAGGCCTAAATATCATGAAAAAGAATCAGAGCATTGACTCAGCTTCCCCTTTGATTTTATTCCAGAAACAAAAACACAATGTGGAAGATGATTATCTTTTTGACTTGACAAACTATAAATTATTAAATGTAAACTTTTATTTTGACAGTGTCACATGCCAACGATATTTTGGGAACAGAAAAATGTCTATAGCAACTATCCACGTTACAAGAGGAGGTTAAGTAAGCAAGAAAGGAAGAATGAGAGACATAAATAGAAGGGAAACAGTTGGAGGCTCATTCTTCTGAGCGACTAAAGACAACAGAGAAGGACATTAATCACGCAAAGGAATCATCAGATAAGGGGAGTCAGATGGGAGATAAGTCTATTTTTGACAGGTGAGTGCTGATAAGACGGTGGAGAGGAAGACTACTCTGCACTGCTCACAAAATATATAAATACCAGTTCGCTTCAAGCATAAAACCGTGACTTTCCGCCCACTAATCCTGGTTTATACACCTATGAACACACGCTGTCACACAGTAACAGTACTACTTTGGTTCCTGATTTATTAATAGAAAATCAGCTGATAGGCACAACTTCTGTACATAAACAACGGGCTGCTTATACAAGATGACAAATTGCAGTTCTTCATCCTGTTTTATACTTCTCAAGGAGAGAAGACTGCCCTGCAGTACTGCCAAGACATATGAAACCATTCCTTCACTGATCTGTGGTTCAACATGAACTCTTTAAGTAACATTATACTACCATCTCATAGTTTTTATTTATTGAGAGCAAAATATAGGGCCCAACCAAAGACAAGCAACACTTCAAGGTGTAAGTAAAATCTCAGTGAAACACAACTTGTGATAACATCAGTACTGTGACATAGTTGCAGTACTCACAGTATTTGAAATGTACACAGGTCATTTTTAACACCATTATTTTTCTTAATTGTTTTGAAACACTAAATAGAGCTATTAACCATACTAACACTACAAAGGAGGTCAGATTTCAATCTATTGACCTTGGTAACTTTCCAATTTGTTTTACAAGCTTGAAGTTCATTCAAAACTGTAAAATAAATAAATAAATAAAAAAAGAACAACTACAAAGCCTTTGTTTGTCAAGAACATGAAACAACACTTAATACACGTTGGCCTAATTCAACAGGACTGCAAGAATCACTAAAATAGTCTAAAAGGCATATTTTCTTTGATCATAATTCTGACTATTATTCTGAAACTAATTTCAGAAATCTGATTTTTTTTTCAATAGTCGTAATATTAAAGTCAAGAATAATTGTTTCAAGACATTTGGCTGTTATATAATAATGATAATTGACTAATCTTAGTAGACGTTTTTTTGTTCCAAAGCTGAGTGAACAACAATAAGAGGAAAAATTGTAGTTTACATGAAACAAATGTTGGTTGGTGTGAACAAAATGTGGAGCCAAACACCTGCAACTCTCCAGACATCCACCCGCCTCCATGTCACCGAATACTTTCCACCTCACCTTCCACCCCTCGTGTTTCCTGTGTGTTTGCCCCCTTCAGCTCACCAGGCCTGTGTACAGGCGGCAGGAGGAGCTCGGCTTTTGTTGCGGGGTAAAAGGAAGAGAAGGTCAGGCCTTCACCTCTCCTCTGCCTCCATATCATTTCTCTCATCTGTACCTCCCTCCTCACCTCTGCACCCTCACTCCCTTCCTCTCTCTCTCTCTCTCTCTCTCTCTCTCTCTCTCTCTCTCTCTCTCTCTCCCTGCCTTTAACATGCAGCAGTTGTTCTGGGAGTGGAATGAGAGAGGAGAGGGCGGAACTCACGCACTACGGTGAACTTTTGACCCTTCAACTCAGTGAATCTGCAGGCTACACGACTCAGTGTGTGTGTGTGTGTGTGTGTGTGTGTGTGTGTGTGTGTGTGTGTGTGTGTGTGTGTGTGTGTGTGTGTGTGTGTGTGTGTGTGTGTGTGTGTGTGTGTGTGTGTGTGTGTGTGTGGTATAATATACCAAATGCTCTCCTTTACTGCTGAATTTCCTTCTGCTTGTCTCTACTCGGAAAATACAGAAACATTCTCTCCAATGAGAACCAAGCAAAGCTCGCTCGCTCTTCCCGCAGCCGTTCAAAGACGTGTGTCGTCCGGACTCGCGTCATTAATCACCTGCGGAGGATGGCGACAGTTTTGACAGCTGTATATTTTGAGAGAGACGGGAGGTTGTTACAGGTTATCGTCGGTTTCAGTGCGGGCGGACAGGGGCGAGTCTTCCAGGAGCGCGCAGAGCCGCTGCGGCTTCATGTGAGAGCTGGTCTGAAGCGAGCTCTGCTGGCGGCTCCGGGGAGCTGCATTCACTGGGAAAATCACAGCCCGCTGCTCTAAAACATGCTTAACCCAGGGAGGGACGACTAGAATATACACCTCGGAGCCAGCAATATTGAAAGTGTATTATTATTATTATTATTATTATTATTATTATTATTATTATTATTATTAGTAGTAGTAGTAGTAGTAGTAGTAGTAGTAGTAGTAGTAGTAGTAGTAGTAGTAGTAGTAATATAATCTATCTGTTATTACCGTATGGTTGTGAGCAGGGTGAGCATAAGTGCAAAATAGTGGCTTATGTGAATTCCCATTAAAGAAGCTTCTATTCAACATTTAGCACTGAGAGGAGCAGCTGTCGCCTTTGCATAGGTTTCCATGCAAAACTATCTATCTATCTATCTATCTATCTATCTATCTATCTATCTATCTATCTATCTATCTATCTATCTATCTATCTATCTATCTATCTATCTATCTATCTATCTATCTATCTATCTATCTATCTATCTATCTATCTATCTATCTATCGGTGTTTGTTCGCACTCACTCGCACAAAGATGTTAAAAGCTTTCATCGACCGCTAACACTTTTTAAAGAAAGAAATTTATTCGAGACGTGTTTCACTTTCCCGATCTGTGCCCGCCCTGAAAGTTAAATTATTTAAACATATTCGATGTGCCTTCTACACGTTTCCAAGGATGAAAATACAAGAAAAACAGACGTTCCCTTCCAATTTCTGAGGAAGAGTGAAATTACTGAAAAAAGTTAGAGTTATTAAATACATTTTTAAATACAAAAATAAGTCATTTTTTTCCGCGTGGTCCTTTTCTTTTCCTTTTTTTTTATTTATTCACAATTTAAATTTAAACAGCGTGTCTTACTGGTTGAGCCATGTGGTCGCCATCCAGGATCACTGATTTCGATTGTGGAAGTTTTTCGTTTGTCTGAGATAAACTTCCTACTTTCGAGCGGAAACGGGAAAACCTCGCAGATAAATAAAGAAAACAGCCACCTGTTAATTCATTTCCACCCCCCTCTGATGGTGGGGTAAACACACAGACACCGCGCATCTCCTGCGCCTGCGCTTCGTGCGCACTGCGTGCGTGGCTCGAGTCTGTCTGCTGACCTCGCCGTGACTCCTTCTCCTGCATTATTCATGAGCGGTGGCCGCGAGTTTCACCCCTATCAGTATGCAGGAGACATTAAGGCTCTGCAAATGCCGATTTAAACGTAAAGCAATCACAGGAGATGCTGCGCCGGGGAAGAGGGGAAGAGTTCAGAGTCGGGAGTGAGGCATTGCACAGCCTTACAATAGGCTGGAATTCACAGTATGACTGTGCATATAGCTCCACGCACAGAATCAGAAAGAACCGAGCTAAAATACTCGGCAGCTTTAACCAAATCGGCTTGTCAAGGTTTACACGGAGGAAAAATACACATGATCTCCAAAGCGCCGGGGTCAGACGCTTCTCTCTCATGCCCTGCCAACAAAACTCACCAAACACAACAGAACACACCCCACTCACTCCCACAAAGCCCGCGACTCTCACACAGACAAACACACACCTTTTCAATACACTGAAGAAGAAGAAGAGAAAAAAGAGGAGGGCCGGCCGCGTTAGTTACTCACCCCACTCATCACCAGCACACAGGCTGCAAACAAACTCAGCGCCTCCTGACAGCCGCGACAGGTTCAAAGGAGCAGCAAGCCCGTACACATAATGCACATAATGCAACATAATGCTGGAGGAGAGGCGGCTCTGCAGCCTGGAGCTGCCCTGTGTACATAAACGGGAAACAGATGACACACACACAAAACACAAAGAGCCCATAGAGAGCTGGAGCTGCTGCTGAGCCTCCCCATGTAACACACACACACACACACACACACACACACACACACGCACACACACACACACACACACACACACACACACACACACACACACACACACACACACACACACACACACACACACACACACACACACACACTCACAAGCACATTTGTGTCACGCGTGTGATGTCCCGTCCCGATGTGTGTTTGTGTGCATGTATGTAGAATTTGTTGTGCTGGCGGGTTGTGTGTGTGTGTGTGTGTGTGTGTGTGTGTGTGTGTGTGTGTGTGTGTGTGTGTGTGTGTGTGTGTGTGTGTGTGTGTGTGTGTGTGTTGGGGCGGGGGCGGGGGGGGGGGGGGGGGGTGTTCCTGTATCAACATTAAAAAGAGGAAGTTGATGAAAAATTTAATGGGGAGGGCTTTTTTGTCTTCCTGTTTACTGAACTGGAACTTCCTCAAGGCCACACACACACACACACACACACACACACACACACACACACACAGCGAGAGAGAGAGTCGTGTTACTTACAGATTTCTAGTTTGCAGTGGTCATTATTATTATTATTATTATTAATATCTTCATTATTATTGTTGTTGTTACTATTTTTAGTTACAAGTACTCTTCATTCAAACTTAAAAAAAAAATTGTTTTGAAAGACAAATAACTACAGGCCTAAATTTGAAATAACAAAATTCGTGTTTTTTGGATTGGATCCCTTAATAAGAGACCCCTGTTTTGGTTGGATATATATATATAATTCATTCGTTCTGAGAGGAGACGGAGAGACTGAATGACTGAGAGAAGCGTCTGTCTTCTCTTTCTTTTTGTGCTGCTCTCCTTTCAACTGCCTCACTAATTTATGGCACCCCAAACCTAAATAACATTCTTGTGAAGCTGGTGAAAAATCATTGCGATGGCGAAGGGCATCGCTGAAAATCCCCAGACTGAAAACGTATCGGACCAGGCAGGCCTCACTGGTAAAGTGACCATAATAAATGAGAGTTTGAGAGCAAAGAGAGACTTCCGAAAGCAAAATCCTCCTCTGTGATTAGCGGCGTGTAAAGGGCAAAGCATTCAATGTTGTGGTCGAGAGAAATACATGGATACAGTTAGTTGATGTATCCAGTATGTATTAAACTGAAATATATATACTTTATTTGAGACCTGTTAATTGCATTAATATATTTAATAAATCAGCACGAATGCTAAATTAAAGTTTTAATGTAAAGAAATTGTATGTGATTTAATTAAATTAAATTAAATTAAATTAAATTAAATTAAATTAAATTAAATTAAATTAAATTAAATTAAATTAAATTAAATTAAATTAAATTAAATTAAATTAAATCACATACAATTTCTTTACATTAAAACTTTCTGACAATTTAATATTAATAATTTAAAATTAAAATATTCTCTAAATTCACTTTATACAGCCTGGAAATCATTCATCACGAAATAATTGGGCCTGCTCATGGCGCCATGTAAGTGTTCTCCTGGACATAGTCGCACACTTCTTCATTTATTTTGTTTTATTTGTTTGTTTTTTGACGTGGTTTCTTCGGTAGCAGTCTACCGGACCCAATCAGTTTATCGGTCAGATCGATCAGCAAATCGATTAAATCAAAAAACAGACAGACGTGCTGTTTGGCAGCAGACATCAGTGGAAACAGTGTGAACAACTGGTAAAGATTTATGTTGGCTCGTCTTTCTGGCTCCAATCTGCACACACTTCATCCTTATTTCATAACATCACTTCAGGTGCAAGTTTGTTCCTCTTTTCGGTTGTCTTTTCAGTAGCCTGTTTTGTGCTTTTATTCATACTGTGCTTTAATATCTGAAACAGGCCACACTCAATAACCCCATAAGATACTCCCTGTGCAAATTATCCAAATGCTCTCACATTTTAACTATAAATTATTGAGTACTACTTGCGTACAATACAACATATTATTTAATTAAAGTGTGTTCAAATTCTTTGATCCACTTACAAGTGCCGGTACCGTTACTTTTAGAGGTTTTCATGTTTTTTTGTTTTTTTTAATATATATTATTTTAAAACGCATCAATTATATCCATCGACTGGTAAAACGTGCGAAGGGGGAAAATACTATGATATTTTGCAATTATTAGCAAAACAACACGTAATAACGTATCTTGATAATTACCACTTAACTATTCCTGCTTCCGACATTTTCCCTCAATTGATCATGTTTGATTCAACAGAAACCATAAAGACATGGACACGTTACCAAATGTAGTCCTTGTCTGAAAAAAGAGCCAACGTTATTTCTCTAGCCTCTGTGCAAAACTAATTAGATTTTTCATACATTTCTCGATGAGTGGCAGCGCTTCATTAGCGGTTCGTTTCTCTCATGTGCTGCCTGCTCGAGGACAAAATGTTACACGGTGGGAATTCATTGGGGCTGCTGACTTTTTAAAAGAGGTTTCTGTGTCACGCGGTTGCGATAGTATTACTTTAAAAATCCATTCATATTTAATTTTTGTCCACTCAGAGCCGTGTGCTTTTGGCGTTTTCTTTAACACTCTTTACTTTGGTGTTACAGCTGATTTAAAAGACGCTGAATTAAGTCAATTTCAGGATTTGTGGAAAATCTGACGTAAATCACGTTGCGAATATTCTGACGGTTAACTGTTCGGATGCCTACTGGCAGTGCGCGTGATTCGTGATAATCAGGATGTGTTGTGACCAATCTGGTATTAAAAAGGTATGGATTGGCTCTTTTGTTTTACTTAAATTGACAGGCCTATAAGTGTCAATAATTTTGGTTCAAAGCTGTTTCGAACATATGCGCCCTTTTCAGAGAATAAACCTTCCGGCGTAGAATGACCTCGAGCAGGATTTGGATGAGGAGCCTTGAAAATGTTTGTATTCACGATCCTTTTTCACTCACACCCATCCTGCTTGGAAAACACAAGGACACGAGGGGAGACGAGGCCCTAAAGATGTTTGCGCCCAAGGACGCAGTGTGTGTGTGTGTGTGTGTGTGTGTGTGTGTGTGTGTGTGTGTGTGTGTGTGTGTGTGTGTGTGTGTGTGTGTGTGTGTGTGGGTGTGTGTGTGTGTGTGTGTGTGTGTGTGTGTGTGTGTGAGTGAACTTTCTGATATACATTAATGTACCCGACCATTTGTATCACTGTTCTATTCTTTATGGAAAGCATTTTACGCACACGATGGCTGTGCGTAATAATGGTGTTTGGCCCATTTGATCGAAAGAGACAACATAAAATGAGTCAAATCAGTTCCAGACCTTCTAACACCCCAATGAACAATAAACAGCAACAAAGCCACGAACCATTCGAAAATGCCAGAGGAGAAAAACATAAGCACAAGCTTGTTTTCAATGTATAATTTCTTTTGTTGTTCAGTCTTATCAATCACACAAACAGGTAGACAGTCATACCATAACTGCACAAATGTGAAACACTTTGTGTTCAGAGGCCAACTCTAAACACACACATCCCATTCGAGTCTGTGCGCCATCGTTACGCACGAACGTTACCAGCGTAATCGGCGCTACACACAACTCCGTGCACGGACACAGGAGCACACTCATAATGTCACTCCATCTGTGACGCCACGGCCGTCGCGCGGCCCCACAAATGCCACAACAAGGAATCTCAAATATGTCAGATACACTGGAACACGTTAATACAGGAGCACAACGCATTGAGTGAGTGACATGGTAATTACACCCCCACCCTCTTGTCTCACTTTACCACCCATACTCGCTCTCTCTACTTAGTCCCCACTTATGTGCAACCTTCAGACTGTACTTACAGTGCGTCCGGATTCTGCCTCTTCACCAGTTCAACATCCAGAGCGAGAAAAAGAGCGAAGACCACCGGGCTCCAAATGTGAACCAGAGCTCGAGCGGCGGCCGGTAGTACTGGCCTGCTCTCTTTCACACACTCACTCCCTCCCTCTCCCGCTCCGTCTCTACTTTACTGACCCCTTTAGGATCCCCGCGAAGCCGTTAAACCGTCACTTGCTTTCTAGAATGTGAAATATATAGTACATTGTCAACTCCCCAAAACCATAAAACTAACTTTATGGACCCCACGTGACCAGTGGAGAGCCAGTGAGAGGTATCAGTCTGAGGCCAGGCCTGATCTTTACGATCCAACTTGGAGATAAAAACCCTCATCTGTTTGACATGTAAATGTCAAAGCTGTCTTCTTTTTTTATAGTTTAGCCCAAAGCAGAAGGGGGTTAGCGTAAAAAATATCGTAACACAAACACACACGTAGAAGAGGCAAGAGAAAGGCTTCCAGGAGTCCAGATGAGGCTCGACGCAGGACCTCTTCACCCCCATGTGCACAGAGAGAAAGTCGTACATGTGCAAAGAAACTGCAGCACCATCATCCGGTGAGTTTAAAAGTTCACTTGTTTACTGTTGGAAATCAGGAGAGGGTAACTTAATTTGTCCGGGAGTAGCCTCCGTTCGGGCGGAAAGGGGAGAAAAGTGACCAATTTGTCCACTGCGAGCAGTTTGTTGCCTTGTCAGACTTGGTCAGCACATGAAAATTGGCCCATGCGTTATGGGCGCTCGTGTGGCTGTGTCTGAATGTGTGTGTGTGTGTGTTTTGTGTAGCTTGTTGTGATCGCCTGTATGGTTCTGAGTGAGAAGGAGAGGCCTTGGGTTGGATACTTGAGTCGGGTGTGAAAGATAACATTAGAAAATGAAAACTGGAAAGATACTTAGGGTTAAAGTGCACATGTGTACACGTATTTTTGTTTAATTTCTGAATTGCACCGTTTGATCTGGGTCAAAAGACCACTTGTTATCTCGTTATGTATCAGACTATTAAAACCAACACATCACTCTTGGAGTTTATTATAAAATTATGTCTTGGAAATTTTAAAACGAACAAGTCAAAACCACGCTCTACTTTACCGCCCCCCCCCCCCCCCCACCCCCACCCCAACAAGCCATTTGTGCTTCATGTTGTGCTGATGTGCAGCTGTTTAGTCTGTCTGATGAGTACGAGGAACTTTATTGTTGTTGTTTTTTTTTACTCCAAGTTACAAACAAATACAAAAAGCTCACTGGCAGAAAGCTAGGCCTTTTACACACACACACACACACACACACACACACACACACACACACACACACACACACACACACACACACACACACACACACACACACACACACACACACACACACACACACACACACACACACACACACACACAAACTGCAACTACAAATAGCCAACTGGTCACATTTAAAAATGTCAATATATATCTATATACATCATTTCTGAAACATGGATCCAATAATTACAACAATAATAATAACAATATGATACAGTTAGAGTTTTTTGGGGGGTAATACAGCTATAAACAACATTTAGGATGGATATGACAATAAGGGTAAGACGGATTTGTTTTTATACAAACGTGCGAGGAAAGCAGCGTTCAAACTCGCACACGCGTTATTCAATGTAAATAATTTACAAGAGCTCGCATGCTGACTTTTCTAGAAAGCACTTGGTCGACTTCAAAACAACGCACTGGACACACTGAGACATTATTCAATAGGTAGCAAAGTTGTAAAGGTAGGATACAAGGTAGAAAGTTAGGTAGTATATTCGCCCTCTCCTCCGGACAGCTACTGTAAAAACAACAGACAAACAGGAACACTAAGCTTTTGATTTTTTTTTTTTTTTTAAAGTACCACAGTCATTATGTTTACGTCGTCACCAACACCAACATGCCTAACAAATAAAAAAAAAGTGCTGCTCTGTACAGTACTCAGTTGATGAATGTTTTAGTTTTTTTTTAAATCTATATGTGGAATCATTTTTGTTTTTTCTTCATCACCGTCTTCTTCCGTTGCTCCGCTTTGTGCTGACCTCCTCTAGTTGAATGGGTTTTTCTTCAAGTGATTTTTCATGCTGTTCCTTTCCCGTTTCCTTTTCGGGAAACATGCTCGTGATAGTAAGCTTTCCAATGAGATGAATTCTTCATGAATTCTTGATTTTGTCAAAGTGCTTGGATTTTTAGGGCTGGAAGGCGCTGCCGGTGGTCGCCAGACTCATGCTTTTAAGTTTGTTGTCCTTCTTCCACTTCATCCTC
Source organism: Lipophrys pholis (assembly GCF_963383615.2). Taxonomy (NCBI): domain Eukaryota; kingdom Metazoa; phylum Chordata; class Actinopteri; order Blenniiformes; family Blenniidae; genus Lipophrys; species Lipophrys pholis. The sequence continues at coordinate 22,474,793 of NC_137647.1, read as the reverse complement.
CGGTTCTGGAACCAGATTTTGATCTGCCGCTCAGTGAGGCAAAGCGCGTGCGCGATCTCGATCCGTCGCCTCCGCGTGAGGTACCGGTTGAAGTGAAACTCCTTTTCCAGCTCGAGCGTCTGGTAGCGGGTGTACGCGGTCCGCGCCCGCTTCCCGTCCGGACCGGTCATATCTGAGGGTTTGAAGCGCAACACAAGGCTGTTATTGACGCGCAAACATGTGACACTAACACATCCCTTACTGCGCCATTTTCTGCGTTTGATTACAGATTGTTTAGCCACAGGTGTTTCTATTAAGGTGCCAGCCCCCCTTGTACCACACACAAGACTGAAATTCACACATAAATGTTTCACCACCCAGAGAAAGTGACGCTTTTTCTTACCACAGTCTTTCTTGGCATGTTTTATTCCTGCCATTTCCACTCCACAGCCCGGGCTAAACAATTTGCTTTTATTTGTCACCTTACTATTTTCTTTTTTAACCACCTCTCTTCAGCATCACCCTCTATATTCCCCCCTTTCACTCCCTCTCGCTCCCTTCAGGGTTTTATTACCCCGTCCTCTGCCTCACCTCTCTAATAAAGTTCCCACACGTAATAAAGCTTCACTTTTCAAAGGAGCAGCAGCTTCCAAAGCCTTCCCGGCCTCCCTTTTCTTTTCTCCCCCTCCTTATTCTTCTTTTCCCACCCGGCTCTGTCTGCGCTCCCCAGCCTGTTTCAGGGCTTTGCTGCCCGGTTCGCCTCTCCTCTGACAGATTTATGACACTTTTGTGGAATTTGCTGAAATAAAAAAAGAGGGCCCGAGATAGCAGGGGCAACCATCCGGCGTGCCTACCTTCCAGAGGAGGGAAAATGTAAAACAAATCGCCCCCTGATGCCCTGAGAAAACACGCTGATGCGTAACTTGTTCAGCTGGTTAACGAGAAAGTGTCCAGCTGCCCTGGATTCTTTATGTCTGATTTCCTGTTTTTGCAAATTTGCCAAAATAAAAATCAGACCTTTGCGCATTTGCAAGGATCAGAACTGTGATTTGAGCTTCCTCGGAGCTTCAAACGTGATTCCGCCTGATCCTGACAGACATGGAAATATGAAATTGACGCAGTGGAAAAAAAGGCTTGGTGGGGTGCACAGCAGAACCAGGAGCCGTGGCTAATTGTGTGTCTTTCAGCTATTCTCATGCAGCCAGTTTACTGAAATCAAATCAAAGTAGCAATAAGTCTGGTGAATCGTTAGTGTTTGTACAAAGCTGAGAGTACTATGGCTCCCCGTGTAGCTTCAACAAGCACTTAACTGTCACCAGCCCCATGTGTCCGCACACAGCCAGCAATATGAAGATTATCGCCCTGGAACTCCTCTGATACGGAGCTAATAAGCTGTAAACTAAAGAGCAGTATGTACCATGGTTAATGTGCAGTTTTCTCATCCAGGGGAATATCTGTGGTGTGTGCGCGTCGCTGGCGGCGCTGCCGGCGGCGGCGGCTCCCGCCGGGCCGCCCTCCTGCTTCTGCACACCCGTCCTGGGTGGCAGACTGCCACCGTGACCGCCGTCCATGGTATGATGCGGCTGCAGCTCCTCGGTGTCTGGCGACCCGTCGTCCAGCTCCGTGAAGCGCTGC
>NC_137647.1:22445679-22470679 GCF_963383615.2 Lipophrys pholis | reverse complement strand
CAGTTGGAATGGGAATCATCCAGAGTATTTTAAAGCAGGGAAATAACAAAACAAAAAACTACAAGAGGGCCTGAAAAGCTCCTCGACATGTATGAGATTTATGATTCTAACCACTGGAGTTTGGAGATAAACACTACACCAGCAGCCTGCTGTGTTTCGAACACACCAAGATTAGAACTGGTCAGTGATGGACATCAGGAGGCTCTGACCCAGTTGGCATGCACTTCTCAAGGCACTCCCCTCGTTATATTTAGATTCCCAACATCTTTACTGAATGTTTGCTCCGTGGTGCAGCTCATTGACCATGCTGGTTCACAGAACTCAGCTGTTGATGAGAGGCTCTGTTGTTTGTATTTTTAAAAGTAGAAAACCGTAAAGATTATCTCTTGGTCAACCTTTGTGGGTTTTTTTTTTGGGGGGGGGGGGGGGGGGGGGGGGGGGGGGGTTGGTCAGTTTGATCAAAAATCCGGAATGCTTCAGGGTTGTGAATTTTCGCAGTTAAAACAAAATAAAATGAGAGGTTTATCTATTGTGGATAACTTTATGACTTTTATATTAAAATTCAATAAAAGTTGCCTTTTTATTCAGAGATTTTTAAGCTTTTCTCAAATGAATTTTGAATTTTTGAGATGTTGACATGTTTGTAGACACTTCCAGACTCAAACTAAGACAACCTTTTTTTGCCTTATCCGAAATACAACTGCTCGAAAGCACATTTAAGCAATATGAGCTTAGAATTCACCATTTCACAAATACTTTTCCAAAAATCTGACAAATCCAAAGGTTATGTATGTAGTTCGTGTCTCATCCATGGAATTATCCCTTTGCGTCAAAATGAAACCATTTCCACCATGAAACATCTGGTAGTGTAGAGTTTGTAGCGTTCCAGTGGCCTTCCAGCAGAACCACCATGAGACATGAACCTGCAACCCGTCTCTCGGCCACAGTAAAAGAAGCCTTATCTAAAGTAACCAAGAATTTATCTCTGTACAGGATGAGTTGTGAAAACCCCATTTCATTATTACTGATTTATTGATCCAATCGTGCTTTTGGTTTAGATCATGGGTCTGCTCAACATTTAAGACTGAAAAGGGCCATTATTGTCACTTTCTACCAAAACAAAGCAAGTGTGGAGCCACAAAACCTGTTTAACATGTAAAATGAGAATAATCCAGTGTGTATAATTTTTCTGTTTATAGTTTTGCTATAGGCACAAGAACTGTGCCTTCACTGGCATTAATAGTTTTATAACGTCAATTTTGAAAGGTAGATCATTTTTACACACATTATTCTTTAAGCAGTTTTAACTGATTCGCTTTTTTCCTAGCACGTTTTGTTTAGTGCTTTCAGTTATTTTTATTCTTCATCAGAATTTATCAATAGTTTCTGTGCATCTCAAAAGCTCCAAGTGAAGCGGCAGGTTGTCACTAAAGTGAATGAAAGTGTCTATTTTCCTTTGACACTTTTCTTTAAATTGATCAATCATGACTATTTTACCAAGAGATGACTTTAGAAACCCAGATGAAGTGAAAAGCAGCGTGCAGGAGACACAGATAATATTGCATAAACTATTCAACCTTTCGTCACTTTAAATGTCACCTTGAACTACAAGTGGAAGAATAAGATGAAAATGTTTATTTAGATATAATTGTGTTAAAACTTCAGGAAGTCGCTCCAGAGGAGGTTGCGGACTCCAGTGTTCATCATATAAACTAAACAAAACCTCCTCTGGCGCTCGGGCTGCTGAGCTTTTAATTATTTGCTGAAAAGCCGCTCTAGTATTGCATTAGCTGCACGAACAGTCAGTATGTTTATTTTAGTGTTTCTCCAACAGACACATGCTACAGCAACAATAACGTTAAAATAACTAATGGAAATGAGCGTCATGAACTCATACAAGCCAAATGATTTTATGATAACGGTATTGTGTAATTTCAAATTCATAATTCATGCTATTACTAAGTTTTCATGAAATAAATGATACCAATATGTTTGGGTTAATACTGTTATTTTCATGCGGTGCGTGGAAAGAGCAAATGATTTGCACGAGATCAACTAGTGTGGAAAAGCGACGCTTTGTGTGCGCCGCAGCGCGCGGAGGCGCGTCGGTCACTCAGAGGACACGAGGAGTTCAAAGGGTCACGAGGACATTGTCCACTTTGTCTGGCTGAAGTGTGCGCGTGTGTGTGTGACGTGTCTGGCTCGAGGACAGGTCAACTTTCTCTCCCTCGGTGCGACCATCAATTAGTTCAGGCCGCCATCAGCAGCAGCAGTTGCAGCTCGCTTCCCCTCCGGAGGAGTCCGGACAGCGCGGTGCGCTCTGCGCTCCGGCCCGGCTCCCTCTCACCCCGCCAGCCGTAAATATATGCGTGCATGTTTCACACTCAGGAGTTAAGAGGCTAAAAGGTTTATGAGTCTTTGAGCGCGGGTGGACGAGGCCTATAAATCATAAACTGGACACGTTTCGACCAGAATTTATTCGCTTTTAACACTGGACTAAATGTCACTGAACGCCTGAAGTTGTCAACTCAGCTACTTTTCCAAAAAAAAGAACCTTTCTCCATACATTTCTTTATCTTTTATTTGACATTTCTCATAGGTAGTATACGTAATTTACTCGACAAAACACTAACATAAACAAACAAGGTAAAAATCCATAAAATATACAATTTCTTCAATGTTTTAGGTAGTTTGGAGATTAACATCAGTAGAATAACACCCGCCCTCACAAAATCCCCCATATTGGAAAAGTGAAACCCACTGTAAAGGTTAAATTACCCCCACCCGCTATTACATTATTTCCACCACACAGGGTGTTTTTAAACGAGACAGGACAAGGGCCACAAACAAATTTTCTTGATTTTTTTTTCTGACTTTTTGCTTAGAATTCCCGAGGAGTAAGCGCAAGCGAAAATTTGACTCTTTTCTCCAGACATCTGAGATTAAAGCCAGAATAAGTTAAAGATATCTTTTTTCGGCCCCAGTCCCTTTCTGTGTTTTTTCCCCCCAATTATTTCTATACAGTTTAAATATGAACACCAGAGGACATAGATATACATCTCCAATAGCTACGTTTCCTCCCGATGCTGCTTTGTGTGTGTGCGTGTGTGCAGAGCGTGTATACACGGATAATCAAAGGTATAACACACAGCACGTTTACTAAATATCAAGAAACTAACCCGGGAGGGTGAAAACTGTGGGATGTCGACTTCTAAAGGTTCAAAACAAGTGCTTGGCAGAAAGGAAGTGTGTTTGACCAACATCAAAAACTAAACAACAGAGTCATTTTTTGGAATGCAGCAAGAATTTGTGTCCCAAAACAATTTGCAACCTTTCAATTATTATTTCTGATGCTGTATTCTGACCCGCCAGCAGCTGATCTGTACAATGTTGTTTCGCTCTATCTTTTTCTACAGCTCATCTGTTCTTATCACAGTCACAGATATCACACATCGTTTTCAAATATCAGACCACAAGTCTGCAAGGCCAGGTATTATTAGAGAAGTTCGTGCCACCCTCACCCACATTGAAAAAACGAAGCATCATAATATACGTTTCCCCACAATTTCAACACCAGACAAAGGTCTGGACATACTTTGAAAGGTGTGAAGAGAAATATGTCAGCATGTCTTTTCCTCCATCTCCTCTTCCTTTGTCACGTGTCTTACATCAGTTTCTTTCCCTCCACTTCTCTTACTCCGTCCGTTTCTCCTCTTCATCTGCACCGTTCATCGTGGAGGAGGAGGACGACGACGAAGAGGAGTTAATCAGCTTGTTCTCCTTCTTCCACTTCATCCTCCGGTTCTGGAACCAGATCTTGATCTGCCGCTCCGTCAGGCAGAGCGAATGCGCAATCTCGATCCGCCGCCGCCGCGTCAGGTACCGGTTGAAGTGAAACTCTTTCTCCAATTCGAGCGTCTGGTAGCGCGTGTACGTCTGGCGCCCGCGTCTCCCGGGACTGCCGAAGGTCCCTGAGGCAGGGGATGGAAGAAACGCGCACAAAGTTACACTTTAACCAAAAGTAACAACCCAGCAACTATAGCAGGGTAATTCTATTCTATTCTATTCTATTCTATTCTATTCTATTCTATTCTATTCTATTCTATTCTATTCTATTCTATTCTATTCTATTCTATTCTATTCTCAACCCTGCAGTTGAGGATCAAGATACTAATCAATCATCTGTTAATCCTTGTGGTTGTGCCAAAATGCGTCTAACTTTGCAGAAACCATTTGAATGTGTTCTATTAAGTATTTATTCTTTGTTGCTCGAGCATGAAAATCGTGTTCACGTTTTTTGTTTGCAAATGAAGAAAGAGTAACAACATGCACGTGTTTATTGTTAGGACTTGTGTGCTTTCGGACATAATAATAATAATAATAATAATAATAATAATAATAATAATAATAATAATAATAATAATAATAATAATAATAATAATAATAATAATAATAAATATGCCCCCAGGTGATGATCAGATCAGCTTCCAGTGCGGATTATCCTCTGATCCCCACTAACAATATTTTGGCCCCTGGTGGTAAACAAATCGCCATGTTGTCAGTTCAGCGGCTTCAGTTTCTGTATCGATCTCACATTCAAACCGCACGCTTCTCACTGAACGCATCTAAGCCCAAATACCATAAATAAAAACTCAGCCCAACCAGATTACGGAGGAGCACTGAGGAGGAGGAGGTGTATCACTCTCTTTCTCTTTCCTTTTGTCATTTCCATCTCCAACTTGTCATTTACAGTCCCGCGCTGCGCGTTTTAACTTAATCTATATTTCTTTGTCTGTTTCCACCCCATCTGTCATATCTCCGACTGTCCTGCAGGGCTTTTTGTACAACAGTGGCTGTGCATCATCCACCATTACTTAGGTTACTATCAGCGGACCGTTTTTCTCTCTTAAACTAAAGCAGTCCGGTTAGCAAGAGGGACTCCCACGACAGTAACTCTATACTTTACTGTATTTCACACAGCAGTGTAAATCGGAACACATGCACTTGTTTTGCGGAAAGATGTATTATAAAATAGTTTTAGTTGGAAGTTGAACTCTCGTTGTAGTTGAGAACTTGGTAAACTTTACAGATTGCATAATTATCCAATGTTGATGAGAGTGTCTAAGGTCAACGACGCACGCTCCAAATACGATAAGAGAAGGAAAGTGGTGATATGAGAGAGCAGCAGTAGCAAGTGATATCATTCTTTATTTATCTGTAACGTGATATCAAAGTTTCCACAAAGGAAATACATAAATTAACTTCAGGAAATGCGGCTGTTGAAATATCTATTTGTTTTACTTGTGTTAAAGGTCATTTCAAATTACCCAATGACGGAAAACCACACAGTTGCTCCATAAAGATTTTCAGCGTCTGTATATATTTGCGCTTTTTATCCAACAGCCGGCCTGACAGGCTTTTCCTCGAACTTTTTATCCCCTGCTCGGTAGCTGGTCGGTCAGCAAGTCATATACAGTAACAGGAGCTACAACCCAAACAAACCCGGTTTATGACGGACAATAAAATACCGAGCACATGACTGACTGACAGGCCAACAAACGGGGATCATAAAGCAACTACTGAGAGAGGAGGAGGGGGAAAAGAGAGAAGGAAGGCTGACAGAGGAAACAAACGTCAGTTTTATGACGGGGATCATAAAATATGCAGGAACGAGGGGAAGAGGAAGAAGACGACACTCACCGTTGCAGGCGTTCATCCGCTGCATCCACGGATAAATGGGGGTGGACGCCTGCTTGTCATCCATCGTTTCACCGAACAGCCCCTTCCCAACGAGCCCCGTGCAGTCCAGTTTACGGTGCATGCCGTCCTGGCTCAACGCGAGCTGGTGCTCGTCCAGCGCGCACGGATGCTCTTTATCCCGGTAGAAGCTGGTGGCGGCCGCGGCTGCTGCAGCAGCCGCCGCCGCCGCTGCGGTGGCATAGTCGCATGCACCGGCTCCGGTCGTGCCCCCCACACCCGTAGCTCCCGCCCTGTGCCCGCCGTACGCTCCGTTTGCTGCCTGCTGATAGTAAGTGGATGCCGCGTACGCTTTGTCCTGGTGAGTGCCGCCGCCGCTGGCGCTGTATGCCACGGCAGCGGCCGCCGTGACGGCTGCTGCCCCCGGGTAGTGCCTGAGAGGGTCGGCGGCGTATCCCGAAGAGTACAGCGGGATCTGACCCAGGAACGACTCTGCCGCCGCCTGCCCGCCTCCACCGGCTCCCGGGAGCGTCACCGGGAAAGAGGAGTTGACAAAATAAGAACTCATGAGGAGAAAGTGGAATAAGAAGGATAAGAAGAAGGAGGAGAAGAGATGAGATGAGAAGAGAAGGGGAGGACAGGACAGGAGGGCACGAGACAAACACAACAACAAGGTCCACGCTATGAAGGAGAAGGAGGAGGAGTAGACGGAGGCTAATGGCTAACACGGCTAACGGTCTCCCTCCCGTCCTCCTTCCTCTGCCTTCCCCTGCCTGCACTTTATGATTTGTTGTGTTTTATAGCCGACAGTCCGACGAGCTGCTGCTGCTGCTATCACTTAGTTTATCGCAGATTGGGAGGAGAGGGTGAGGAGGAGAGGGGCGGGGGAGGGGGGTACAGGGGTGGCTGAGTGCCAGTGTGGGACAGAAAGAAAGAGGGATAGGAGGGTAGGTGGGGGACAAGAGAGAGAGAGCGAGAGCGAGAGAGAGAGCGAGAGCGAGAGAGAGAGAGAGAGCGAGAGAGAGAGAGAGAGAGAGAGAGAGAGAGAGAGACGGGTGTGTGCGGGGGGTAGGGGGGAGACCAGCTGACCTCTTGCTGACCAATGAGAAGCTTCTGTGCCTGGCATTCGTTTGCCCCTTTTCCTTTTCGTAGGAGGGGAGGAAGAGGAGGGGGAAGAAAGGCGAGGGAGGAGGAGGTCTGGGAACTACTGCCCCCCCCCCCCCCCCCCCCCACACACACACACACACACGCACACCACCAGAAACACCACCACCTCTCGCCCTTCTTATTTCCCTTCTTCAATCTCCCATTTCAGTCCGCTCCCTTTTATTTTTTTTTAATTCTAATCCAATCTCTTTCTAATCTTCCTCCGGTTTCCCGGTGAGATTGCGCAATCACAACGGAATCCTCCGTGCGTAAAATTGATTCTTTCTCTCCCGGTGTGTCTTCTCCCTCCGTCTCTTGTTGGTGTTGTTGGACACATAAAAACCCAGCAGCTCTCTCTATCACTTTCACACACAAACAAACGCACACACACGAACACGCACACGCTTTCCCCGAGGGGAGGCAACAGAATAATAAAACATATTCCCGGCGCTTTGCAGATAATACCGACCGCATTAAAATGAATTTGTCGTGCGTAAATCACAGCTGGAGCGCGCATGTGCGGTCCTGATTAGTGTGTGTGTGTGTGTGTGTGTGTGTGTGTGTGTGTGTGTGTGTGTGTGTGTGTGTGTGTGCGTGTGTGTGTGCGTGTGTGTGTGTGTGTGTGTGTGTGTGTGTGTGTGTGTGTGTGTGTGTGTGTGTGTGTGTGTGTGTGTGTGTGTGTGTGTGTGTACAATATGGGCACTGCACTCGTGTAATCGAGGTGTTTGTATATTCTCAATTGGTATTTTAGTCGGTGGGGGCAAATTTACATCCTCACCACAGCTTTTCATCATCCCTTTCACCATCCCGTTCTTCCATCAGAAAAAAACTAATCTGGAGCGGACTTTCTGAGCATAGTCTGGTAGCTGTTAATGTTTGATTTCTGAACCCGTGAAACGTTCAGGTGTCCGCTGCTCAGGCTGGAGCCTGAAAAGTCTAAGATTTCCTAAATGAAGCCACGTCCTGCTCTACAAGAGTCCGGCCAATTTGATCAATGTGAGCTGTGAATTATTATTTTCTTCCACTGTGACACTGATTACACTGAAACGCAAGAGGAGAGGAAGCAAACACACAGAAATTTTCCATATTCAGTTTGGAATTCGTTCTTTTTGTTCCAAGATAATTTTCATAGAAACACTGAAACAACTGACGAAATGAGCCATAATATAGTTTATTCTCAAATATTCTTTTTCTTCCTTTTTTTTTTTCAAAATGAAAGAAAAAGAAACACAATCAACAACTGAAATACTACTTGACAATGTAGCTATGCTAACAATTAAAAAAAAATTAATTATTTAAATGATAATAGTGGAGCCATGTAACTATTTAGATATGCAAAAAGAAGCCTCATCAGGCTGAAGATTAAATTGATAATATTTCATAGAATCATGAGCCTTTTTTAAATTAGCACTTTAAATTAGGATTAAAAATTTTGACGTCATTGTTATGCATAGCCATCGTGTGCGTAAAATGCTTTCCATAAAGAACAGGACAATGATACAAATGGTCGCGTACATTAATATTTGCCGGGAAGATAATACTCTCACACACATACGCACACACACACACACACACACACACACACACACACACACACACACACACACACACACACACACACGCACGCACGCACGCGCACACACACACACGCACGCACACACTAGTTGATCAAATCTTTTTCACAAACATGTCCACTGACACCCTGTCCGTCTTTAAAAGAAAGATAGAGAGTGAAGAAGGGAAGAGCGGAGGGGAAAAAAGAAGTCGCTCTGCTTTTCATTCGCACTTACAAACGGAATATGTGTCGCTGAGGTCGTAAAATAACCGCAGCCATAAATAAGTCTCCCTCTCTCAGCCTCTCTCAGCGTTTCCCTTACAGGCTCGGACTTGTCTGCCCGGCCGAGCTGCAGACAGTCCGACTGACAAATAGAGACAAAGGCTCTATTTTTACTCTTACTTTACACTCCCTCCCCATCCATTCCTTCCGCGTCTTCTTTTAAAGTTAGACTGCTCAGAGAACAGATAAGTTCAATACTGGACTCTCGCTTTCTGTGAAGGATCACTCAGACAGATGAAGAATCTCGTTTTTAAACTTTCATCCTGACCTCTCTCTCTCTCTCTCTCTCTCTCTCTCTCTCTCTCTCTCTCTCTCTCTCTCTCTCTCTCTCTCTCTCTCTCTCTCTCTCTCTCTCTGCAGGCAGGACACTGCGTTTCCTCTCTTCCTCTCCGCTTTGTGGGAACGGGAAGCAGCAGCATTGTGTTGGAGCTGCCTGTGGTTTAATCATTAATGAGCAGTAACAGTCGGGACAGGACAGGCTTGGCCTCCACAGCCTGGGACACACAGGACGGTAATACCATTACTGCAGCCTATATACAGCTCGTGCGCATTAGCACGGCCTTAACATGATTGTGTCTTTGGAGTAATATCATACCTGCAGACGCCTGGGGGGGAAATACGACGTCCAGACAGATAGTGACATATTCTGCTCTGTTTAATGTAGCAGTTACAGCAGTAATAACGGAGATAAATCTGTGTGGAGCAACGACGCGGGATTAAAAATGCGCTTTAAACCTGTTTACCATGTTCTGAATTGATTGGCAGCACGCGTGGTAAATTCATGGGCTCCACTGGACTGTCGGGGAATAATATTTTCTCCTGACAGCTCTTCATGAGTTGATATTTACAAAAAGTTTGTGTTATTTAAGAAAATCTCTAAAATTTAAACTGATTAAGAAATATTCATTTAATCTAAAGTCTACAACAAATAAAAAGGTGGAGAAATCACAAGAATGAGGGTAAATGAAACACACCACTCCGATGAAGCTTGGCGATATCTTTGACATTTTAAAAAGAAATAAATTACATAATAATAAATAAAAATACATAATATTAATATCAACATTACTGTGCTAAATCAAAATTAATATAGTATTCACACACTGTATTGTTAAAGAAAATGTGTAGATGTATATAGAAGGACAAAAAGAATTACAGACACTAACTAAATATATTCTTAATATTTAATATATATACAGTATGTGTGTGTGTGTGTGTGTGTGTGTGTGTGTGTGTGTGTGTGTGTGTGTGTGTGTGTGTGTGTGTGTGTGTGTGTGTGTGTGTGTGTGTGTGTGTGTGTGTGTGTGTGTACTGACTAACGGGGGCATTATGTCTCCCTGTGTGTCTCTGCAGGTGTGTTGCAGTTTCGAAAACGGCGCCAAAAGAAAAAAGGAACCATGAGGACGAAGAATTGGACCCAACAACACGTTTTTGCTTATCATGGAAGGTGACTACAGAGACTGTAGGAGAAACCCGCGAAGGCCCTCGTGTGTAGCAGGATGGGAACAATATGCAGGATAAGATAAAAAAAATTTTAAAAATTTAAAAAAACAAACAAACATCTGTGACGCTCCAGGTGACTATTTACCTGTACAGTATTAGTAAAAGGCACATTTGTTTTATCTTCAAAACACAGCAGCCGATGGGTTTCACTAGTGATATAACTAAGCTGGCAGTATTGGAAACTAACAGCACGACGGCTGACAAGATTGGTGCAACAAAACCCGCACAAACGACGAGGTTACTACACTGTTAAATCCAGTTACGCTAGTTAACCTCCAAGTATGTGCACCACTGCGCTAAAAACCAAGGCTGTGGTATTTTCATGAATGCACCATTTCCACATGTTTAATTCAGTCAAGGTGTTACAGGGTGCTAATATTGACAACAATAATAAGAACAACAGTAATAAAGAAATTAGTTTGTACATCAGAACAGCAGATGCGTCTCCGCTGGTGTTCACTGCATAGTTTTGTCGCGTAGAGCGGATATTCACATCCCGCCGCAGTAAATCAGACTTTGTGCAGCCGTGATTTTGTGCTGCAGTGAAAATAAACAGCTGAGAGTCTCCGCAGAAGCTCCAGGAATCTGAGAAACTTCAGAGATTATCGACAATTAAAGCTGAAGGAGCTGGACTGTTACTTTATGGCTTTATGGCCCTCTTTCACCCCGTGCACGTGCGTGCGTGGCGTGCTTTTGTGTGTGCGTGTGAGAGAACTCGGGACATTTATGGCTTTATGACTCTTTATGACTCCTTGTAAAGCCCGAGGAATGGCGACGAAGTGGAAAACAGGCCTGCAGCAAACAGACAGCAGAGGAACAAACGCGCTGTTCTGTCCAGTTCATCTGCGGTTCATTTGTCCCGCTGCACCGCTCCGAGCGCCAGTCTCACTGCTTACTGCAGGAAACACGCTCAAAACCAAACCTCGCATTTAAGATCATCAACTTAATTTAAAAAAAATAAATAAATTGCAATTATAATTTTACGGGAGAGACTTTTGGCGAAAAAAAGCGTCTTTCTGAAACACATTCAGGCTTTTTCAGACTTAAATCCAAATTTTGAAAAAAATAAATCTTTTCAGGGTGAATTTATCACTATAATTTGCGAAGAAGAAAAAATCTGTTTGTTCAAAGTCATAGGAAAAGAAATTCAATCATTTATTCATTCATTAAAGTGTTTAACTGCTTTTTTTTTTTGATTTTATTTTTTTTTTAAAGACAAATGCTCTCACAAACAACGTGGTCAGGTGGTCACTTGTATATTTGAATATCTTATAACTCTGTTTTTAACCCTTGAAATTAAGAAACTCTGCTGTGCACTCGTGCTTGTGGTTGTGTTAATGTGTAAATGGTTTCCAGGGCTGAGCGCGTCCTTCAGGTACCGTCAGCACGCGCTCTGGGTCACTTCACTCGACTTTTACTGGAGGGCATCGGCCAGAAGCCGGTTAAACATTAACGGGTAGATGAATGCGGCATCACGGGGAGCGACGCTTGTTCCTCTACAAGTTCCTGAAGCGGGCGGAGGATCTAACAAACACACTCACCTAATAATAATAATAATAATAATAATAATAATAATAATAATAATAATAATAATAATAATAATAATAATAATAATAATAATAATAATAATAATAATAATAGTAATAAAACGTATTAGTGTGTTCACTGCTCTTTGATAATAATGACTTAGTTTTAATTTAAGTTATCTAAAACCAAATGAGCAAAATGCGAGTAAAGTCCGTGTAGTAAAACTTCATTCATAACTATCGGTGAATGAGACATTAATACATCTGGTGAATAATGAAAATAATAGTGATAATCATAACAGTAATATGGAATTCCCCTCTGAAGGATTACTACCGTCCTGGTAATCAAATTTTCGCAACACAGAAAATCCAATCGAAGTATTTGCATGTCAACTAAAAAAAAAAAGATGAGAGAGGGAATATTGATTTTCTATCTGATCTTAATGCACTCAGTAGATTCTGAATGTCGGATTAAAGTCAGATGGAGCTGGTGTCATAAATTAAATACAACTCTGTGTATTCACCCCCACCCAGTCTGCACAACACAAGGGCCTTTCAAAGGATCTCACACACACACACACACACACACACACACACACACACACACACACACACACACACACACACACACACACACACACACACACACACACACCTGGATGCATAGATTTAGTGTTGAACACAGAACGCCTGGAAAAATGATGAAATCACGAGGCAAGGAGAATGTATGATGTTTATGCACGTGCAACACTCAAGAGTCGCGCGGCGGTTTGCATCTGTACACTGAGAACAACGACCCTGACCAATCAGCACAAATCCTGAGCGTCTGTTTCCGTGAACACACACACACACACACACACACACACACACACACACACACACACACACACACACACACACACACACACACACACACACACACTCCAACTAGAGTTGTGTTTGCGTGTTTCAGTGCGCGTGCACGACTTTCTCCACGCCTCATTCACCACAGTGTAACAGCAGCCAGGCCTAACCTTGAAGAGAAAACGAGGGAGAGTAACTTCTTTCTCTCTCTCCTCTCCCTCTTCCAGTGCCACAAATCTGTCTCCCTGCATGTTTACATCAAAGGCGGAGTGAAAGACAGAAACCAACAGAGGGAAGAAAAAAAAAGACAAATGCGTGCTCATGTGCGCAGACACGCGCTCTTCTTCTTGCTCACGTGCACTGCAGTGACGGCAGAACACTCGGCCTGAAAGCCTTTGTGTGTAACCTGAGGGAGGAAAAGCGTCCTTGTCTGGTTTGGTACTGTTGTCCACGCGACGCTAGATGGCGCCAGAGCGTTTTGGTGGAGGAAAGCGCAGCACCTCGGCTGATTTTTCTGAGAGAGAGCGTGAATCCGTTTTCTACTCCACGGAGGAACCGACACAAAGCTTTATGAACTCTGGTTAACACAACGACTTGCTGGAAAATCACAATTTCATTGATGATTTCTACAAAGTAAGATAGGCTGACCACGTTTGACACAGATTTAGGATACTGAGATACGCTCCCTGATAATTTATGTAAGTTGAAGCAACGTCCTTCCAATGAGAATTCAGTTTTTCAATAAAATACTATCTCTGTGTGACCAGGGACAAATTCAGAGAATGCTCACAGCTACCACCTTTTCGTGCGAAAGATATTCTCTCTTCATCGTTTAGTTGTACAAATAACTTTTGTGGGATTTATTAATTTCAGTTCGTCACATGTGGGACTAATAAAGGTTTTTCTCATCATGATGCCTAAAATAAAGTCAAATCAAAACACAACAACACGATAGCAAAGTCTCGGGACAGATACACTGATAAATGAAAACATCCTAATTTTAACGTTTAAAAGAATCCTGCTTTTACAACCTATATCACGTGTTTAGATAAGTAAATAAATAAATAAATAAATAAATAAACAAATAAATAAGTAAACAAATAAATAAGTAAATAAATAAGTAAATAAATAAATAAGTAAATAAATAAATAAATAAATAAATAAATAAATAAATAAATAAATAAATAAATAAATAAATAAATAAATAAATAAATAAATAAATAAATAAATAAATAAATAAATAAACAAATAGATAAGAGATGTTGTCTTGTATTTATAAAACGCCCCGGACAAGAAGTAAAAAGTGGACATGTTTGGTTACTCTGTGATTAGAAGGCTGGATCAAGTGTGGTTATTTTGTAAATTGTTCACTTTGTGAAATGTATGTTTATGTGAATGAATCTTTATTAATAAACCAATTAAATGTACTTGTGCTCTGTGATTATTATCGCACACAGTTAAATCAGTTGCTGCGCATTGAGATAACAGCTCATAATAAGACGCCATTTCATGTCATGATATGATATGATATGATATGATATGATATGGTATGATATGATATGATATGATATGATATGATATGATATGATATGATATGATATGATATGATATGATATGATATGATATGATATGATATAATATAATAAAATATAATATAATATAATATAATATAATATAATATAATATAATATAATATAAATACAAATACGTGTTGAGGGCTGTGTATACATATTATAAAACATCATTGAGGGTATATAATAATTGAGGTACAAAGGCTGATATGTAAAAGTGTAAAAACAAACATTTTAATGAAACATACGTCTTCTGTATCTACTAAGACAGAAGCGGGAATGTCCAGCAGTATACGGATCAGTACCTAGTGAATCACACAGGAAAGAAAAACCGAGGTGCAGATGATCAAAAATACACCGTTTTGCGTTATTAAAATATAATGTGGCTCTTTGCCCCTATGCAGAAATTATTGCCTCAAATTTGTGTCTGAGTTGTGTATGAAACCGAGTATCGTTTTCAAAAAGAAAGGATGTTTGTAACCTGTGTCTGCTCAATAAAGAATATTATACCCCAAAAACTATCCAGTACAAATCCATTATTACATCTGCAGACTAAATGTGGTTTTATAATGTATATTTTGACAGCAAAAATATCTGACGGAGTCATTAGGATTTAATCGGAGCTGTGAACTAAGTATACGAATAACCGTTTTATTAGATCTACACATAGACACAAATCTCATGTGTGCATCTCAATATTAATATGTGGATCAGTGTTTTAGATAAAACAACCAGTTTTTGAGTTTTTCTGGGGGAATAACTGAGTGGGGGTTGTGTGTTTTCATGTGAGTGTTTAGTAATGAGGAGAGGTGTTTGATATTTGATACAGCAGCAAACTGGAGACCACAGAGATGACAGGCAGTGTGTGTGTGTGTGTGTGTGTGTGTGTGTGTGTGTGTGTGTGTGTGTGTGTGTGTGTGTGTGTGTGTGTGTGTGTGTGTGTGTGTGTGTGTGTGTGTGTGTGTGTGTGTGTGTGTGTGTGTGTGTGTGTGTGTGTGTGTGTGTGTGTGTGTGTTGGTAAAAATTGGTGAAAAAAAACTCACACAAAACAACAAAACAAAAAAAACCCTGCTCGCTTGCAGGGAGGAAATGAGAAGGGGAAACAAAGTCATAAATGTGGGCTGGACTGACAGACAAACATTCCTGTGTTTGCACGCATAACACGCACACAAACACGCACACGCACACGACATGCCAATCAGCTGAAACAACCTGGAAGCTCTTCCCCTGAGTTCTGGAAACGAAACAATTACAAAAGGCATGGCAGGAAAGGGAACCACAAAAGAAAGACAGAAGCACAAAGGGAAGAGTTGGAGGAGGCTCGCACCTGCAGCCAGGTGTGCACACCAAACATGGCGCAAACACTAAAATGCATTTTAAAACAAAAAGTCATACTCTTATGAAGAAAGACAAAAAATGAAGTGATCGCAAGATATCACACACCTGCCCCAACATCAAAGCCAGACTCACTGTCATGGACACATCCCTCCTGCCATTCTTCCCCTCATCAGCCACGGCTTTGGATATAAAATACACCAACTAATCTTCCGGATCTCAAGCAGCCTATCTAATCCCGCCACTTAGCCAGCCAATTCATCTGGATAATTCATCATGGAGCCTAATCCAGTGAGGAAATGCTTTAATCTAAGAAGGAAAAGTAACACCTCATTTATAACCTTAATGCACCAAGCAGAAGCAGCACAGTCACGCAAAGCTCTGCGCGCTGATTTCTGGTTTTCAACAATGCAGCAGCGGCAGCGGCGGCGCGCGGGCCGGCTGACCGGAGGAGGAAAGTGCGCGGACGGCTCTTACCGTTTTGTTGATAATCCGTCACGAGCACACCTGCCGCTCACTCCCCACGTGCGTGCAGACAGGCAAGCCGGGGCGCACCGGAATGACACGAGACAGCGCCTCAGACCGGACGGATGGATGATAATTGGGTGGAAGGGGTGAGGGTGAGGATGAGGAGGAATCGGAGAGCGGTGGAGGTGGCGGGTGGGTGCGTGTGGGGTGGGTGTGTGGGATTGGCATGGGGGTGGGGGTGGGCGGGTGAGCTCCGCGGTTGTCATCCAGCCGTCAAGACGTTGCCGTCATTTCCATCGCCGCCCTTGTTATCCTCTTCCTCCTCCTTCTCTTCTTCTTGACACATATGTGAAAAATATAAAATTATAAAATAAAAATAACGAGGTCATCTCTGTGCCCGTCTTTGGCATTCTTTTTCTTCCTCTTCCTCTTCCTCCTCCTCCTCTTCCTCCGATTGCAGCGGAACTTGTTTCTCATCTCGGTCCGTCGATTTACGCGTGGACAGCAGCAAGAGAGCAGACGGAGCGAGGAGCCATAGCAGAGGAGGAAGCGCACGAGGAGGAGGAGGAGGAGGAAGAGGAGGTGGTGGTGGTGGGTGCAGAGGGGGAGGGGCGGATTGCTATCGACACTCTCCCCCGTGCCACACTCACACAACTAGTATTCTCATTAACTAGTCCGTCTAATTAGCGCCAGCAGTTGGCGTCCCCGCCGCTTCAGCCGCGGAGCCGCCAGCCGCGGCAGCACCGTGCGAGCTTCCTCCGGCAGAAGCACGAGGAGGCAGAAGCGACGCAGCTCGGGCCGGAGCTGAGTGCACCAGCAATATAGCCACTTGGGAAATCATAAAAAGTTCATGTTCACGTTAAGCGCGTCCACATGACCAGCCCGTCGGCCAATCCCGGCGCGCGGCCACTCATAAACTTGTATCACAAAGTTGTAAATTTTCATAAAACAACAAGGAATTTATTGCATTTCTTCACGGAGTGCTGTTGGAGGGGAGCTGCTGCTCCTTCTCCCTTTTCTCATTCTCTGCGCCGCCATTTTCTTCTTCTCAACCATCTTTTTAAAAGGAAATCTTCGGCTTTAAAAACAGCTATCTTGATTTTGAAAAGCCACGTGAAGAGATTATATATTTTAGAGGAACATTTAATATAAAAACAAAGCCACTCGTAGATCTTTTAGGGGTCTTACCTTAATGGTTACAACTTGTAGCTGAAGCTGCTTGAACTGGTGTCCTCCTTTATTTATATTCCCAGTAAATATATATATATATATATATGAAAAAAACACGGTAGGGTTCTGTATCTGTCTCATAACGTGTCTTAATCAAATCTACCAGTAGCTTAAACAGTTAACAGCTTAAACACTGTGCTATTTTTAAATTATAGTGCGATCTGAGGGTGGAAACAATGGTAAACACGACTTGCACAAGTGCGCGTGGAAACAGAACGAGCTTGTATTTTGGTCACTTTGTTCAGATAATGTGTTCAATATTTTACTGAATTAACGTTACAGTGGAACACAGCTCGGTATTCACCGAAACGTCGCTGTCAACGCTTTTTGTCTCTATCCAGCCACGCAGAGGACTAAATGATGTATCTTACAATGTATAAAGAGAATAAAGAGAAAGATGACGAGGACTGCATTCTGCAGCAGCATCTCGGTGGTGATGGCGGCTTGAAAACGACGTGCGTAAAAAGAGGTTTCGCATTGCGGCACCGCGTCACCGTTTTAACGGCCTGCGGCCTTCTGGAGCCGCAAGATGCTGCGGAGGAGAACAAACGCAGTGGGCTCGAACACAAAAGTTATGTTTACAATTATACATAACCGAGAATCTGAAAATACCTTGCGATGCTCAAAAGATAAAGCGTTAGACGTTTCGTAGCGGCACCACCACCACCAGAATTTCAAATAAGTGCGATGCAGGATGCATGTCGTGGCACAGTAAGAAAAACGTATTTTTACTGATGATATTAATTCGCTGAATAATGAACGGAGAGAATTTCCCTGCGCATGGATTGAGCTTGCTGTGTGTAATATTAAGATAAAATATGTCAGCCCGTTTTTACTAGCTGCACCTTGAAACCACAAAACATTTGAGTGCATCCAGGACGGCCATTACGCGGTGTATCTCTGAGTTGACCCATTCAACGATCTGTGCCTCCAGTGAACAGATTTGAATTCATGCCAAGAATTATAATTTCTTTGTGCGTAAAATAAATCTTACACTTAACACACGGATATTTTTTTCTAATTTCACATAAAATCAAATTTTGTAGGAGAAGAAGCAACTGCGTTTGATTCATTTGTCTATTTAACCTCGAAAAACTTGATTTTAACCCTCCAGTGACCCACGCGTGACCCTTCTAAACTGTCTGGTGAAGCAGGAACTGAAGCTTCCTATTTGAGAACATCGACGGTTAAACTTTAACCACAAACCAAAGAGCCGCACAGAGCGGGAGGACAACCGGGCCGCTCGATCTGTTGCTTTCTTTGTGTGTTTGTTCCCTTTATTGGGGTTTCCGGCCTTTTCATGAACGCCAATAAAGACATTAGGACCTGTTGTAACACCCCCCTCGTCACACACCGTCCACTGCTTCATCGGCTGCTTCCCACAGACGGTCTTCCAGAGGCTGGCCTGGCTCCTTCGATGCGTCTTTTGAATTTTGATGGACTTTTGTGCAGCTTGGATGAAGCACCCGAAGAGTTTCGACCGCAGTGCTGCGCAGGTAAGACGGCCTGCGTGGCGGAGGGCAGCGCCTACAGCTCGCCAGTTGTTCGGTGATCTTGGAGTTGAAGGATCCGATCGGTCCGTCTGGAGGTTGTAAAGCTTACAGAAACATTTTCTGAGTTTTGTGTGCCACGAGAAATAATGTTGAACTTAGTATGACGAGGGATATTAAATTAGAATTTGTGTAATGTATATAGACATTATAACACATCTGAATCTTGAAAGCTAATAATTCACTTATGAAATGTTTTTGTCATAACTTCTTTCCCTTTCTCAGAAAATGATCAAGGTTAGGAATGATATGTTTGTTGATGTGTGATACACTGCTTTAATTCCAATAAAAATTACACAAACCGAGTTAAAATGTAGTTTTCATTTTAGAAACTCTCCTCTCGGAATTAAATTTGCGGTGTTTTTAGCGTTTTCAATATTTTCCCTTTATTTAAATAAGATCTGAAAAATGTCATATTTTCCCCAAATAAAACCTTAGAGAGGACTTTTGCACATCTGGAATACTTTAATATATACCCGAGAAAGAAAGATTGTGCAATTCTGTCGTCGGATTGTGGATTACTCACTGTTTTCACTGCTAACATTTACTCATGCGAAGTGTGAGTAATAGTGAATTATCATGTATTTGCCAACGGAGGGTGCACAGTGTAAATGTTGAAGCTTTATGTGAACATTTCCGACCAATACAGAGAGGAGGAGGAGGAGGAGGAGGAGGAGGGGGAGGAGGAGGAGGAGGCTCCTTCATACAGGTAAAACTGTAAACAAGGTGAAGGTATTTTAGGAACGCACTGAGTTCACACATTACTGGGCTTTATAACGTGTAAAGTAAAACTGTGTGTGTGGTGGTGGTGGGGGGTATTTCTAATCCATCTATCTATCTATCTATCTATCTATCTATCTATCTATCTATCTATCTATCTATCTATCTATCTATCTATCTATCTATCTATTTTGGAATATAGTGACCTTAAAAAACACCATTCATAAGTATTTAACTCTTTGGACTCAGACAGAAATCCACACAGTGTTGAAATCAGCGACCTTAAGATCTCGCCGCTCTGCTCACATCCTTTGAAGGTAAAAGAAAATATATCCGAGGCTTCCTGAAGTCACGTGACTTCAACGTAGAGGAATCAAATTCCTTCTCATATGGGATGAGCAGCCGTCATCAAGCGCAGAGGACAAGAGACAGCAGACATTTAAAAGATAGCATAGAGTCAGTTCATTTCGATTTTTTTTTAAACTTCATTTATTTTCGCTGAGCAGAAAATCTAAACGTGCTGTAGCCTCTTTGTGCAATGCTGCACCATCTTTATTGTGATTTGATCAACATCACTATAATCCTATAATCCCTTTTGCGTTTGAGAAGCTACATATAGGTTTTGATAAATTAACGGTTGTATGTATATATATATATATATATATATATATATATATATATATATATATATATATATATATATATATATATATAACAAACCTCCGTGTAAACACAAACTGAATTGTGATCATAACAAACACGAGTCTCCTGTGTGCTGAATCCATCTAATGTTAATTAGTTTTCTTTCTCATCTCTTCTTCTCCGCGGTTCTTTGACTGTAAACAGTTTTAGAGGACAAACGGAAACGGAACATTGTTAATGCATCCTTTGCTGTATCCGCTCGGCTTTGTCTCTCATATCATTAATATTGGACGAGCTTGTTTCTACAAATCTCATCTCTATTTTCCAGTAACCTCTGTATCACAACTCGTGAAATATTTAGCTTTTTTTTATCTTAAAGGTGACACGTTTTTCCCTTTTTTTTAATCATCCTAACATTTAGGTGGATCCTCGCCATGTCTTCATCTTTGCCGATGAATAAAAGCATCTCTGTCTCCATAGTAACCAGCATCTTTGCGTGAGAGAGTGAAAGGACAGTGCAGCTCGACTTGTTTGCAGCTGGAAGAGGCTCTAATACACATGAATAAAAGAAACATTTTCACCACATTGCAACATGCAGAGCAATCAGCTCAAGTTAAATATCAGAACAATTCAGCTCAGTCCAGATCAAACTGTTCACAGACCACAGGATTGGGATGTCACACGCTCTCATCTCTGAACCCAAAACTAACGTTGGCCTCCTCAAAGATACAATTAAACTCAGGAACTAATGAGCGCATATTGACAAATTGGTGTTTTTTAACAAGTCAGGGACTGTTAGTGACAATGCCTCAGTAAATTATTCATCAGAATCTTTTGTTTCTTATCGAGTTTAGCCATTTTGACTCTTGGAACATGTACTCTTGGACAGTTCCGTCTACAAGAATTGTCTTTAAACTGGCTTCATAAATAAACTCTGACTTGACTTGAATGTCCAATTACACATGTTTAATCTCCCTCCAAGTTTTTTTATTTTTTATTTTTTTTCCATAATACAATCCTATAAAGTGTCCCTTTGTTTGAGAATCATTCCAGCTCCTCCTCTTCCTCCTCCTTCTCCTCTTCTTCCTCCTCTTCGGGTCCTGCTGTCGGAGAGCCTCTCACGGTCCCTCTGTTCTCCTTCTTCCACTTCATCCTCCGGTTCTGGAACCAGATCTTGATCTGTCTCTCCGTTAGCCCGAGTGCGCGCGCCACCTCGATCCTGCGGTGCCTCGTCAGGTACCGGTTGAAGTGGAACTCCTTCTCCAGCTCCAGTGTCTGGTGGCGGGTGTAGGTCTGTCGGCCTCTGCGAGAGTTCGAACCTGCAGAGAGGAGCAGAAACAGAGCCGTCTGGGTTCGGTCATGCGTCCTGTTTGATCTGAAACCTGCAGCTCCGCAGTCGCTCTCAAGCTTCACAAAATCAAATGTAAAGAAACATCTCGAAGTCACTTCTAGTTCATTTGCAGATCTTTCTAAATGTCTCTCATCTCACAGTTAAAAGTGACAAATAACACATTGAAATAAAATACAATATATTCGCGTAAAATCTGCGTCACGCTGCAAACTGAAAATGCGATGTGACATCATCTTTGAAATAAATCAGTAAAATAACACAGAACCTTATTGAATCCATCGATTGTTTTTATTATGTAATATATACATTCTCAGAAAATAAACCGAGAATCCAAAACATAAAAGCAACAATGTGTGAATAAATATTGAGATTTTCATCAGCAGTAAGTGCCAAATGTATTTATCTGCCATGATGTATGTATTTACCCAAAGTGTGTGTCAGTGTGTTGCGACGTTAGAGACAGTAACATGACAGAGTTATTAGAAAAGCTCCTTTCGCTATTTCTTATCACTGATTGTTTAAGATTCCCTCAACTGGAATTAATCACATTTTTCACAACGAGCTGCTTTTGAGTTTTCACTTCGTAGTTTCTCCTTGAGTGTTCACTGTAAAAAGAAAACGGTGAAAAAAACGGTCTAAACACAATAACAACATTATAAATAAAAAATAAAATAAAAATGGAAATAAATAAATAAATAAATAAATAAATAAATAAATAAATAAATAAATAAATAAATAAATAAATAAATAAATAAATAAATAAATAAATAAATAAATAAATAAATAAATGTCTCTTTATTTGTTATGTTTTTCATCTATATACTTTTCCTGAAATTTTCATTTGTGTAGAATTTAGGTTAGTAGAAAAGATTTGCTCAAATGTTTGCAAGTTAATTTTCTATTAAATGAAAAAAATTATTCATTAACTGATGAGATTTTAAATGCTGCGTTTCTTATTTCTTTATTTTTCAGTCTTAACCGGCGACCAAAGAAAATGTGAATATCTATTCTGTACGGTGCTGATATCTTCCTGCTGTGAGTATTTGTTCTGTATCCAATATGTGGTCCGACTCAATGTTTCTGTTTATTTATATTGTTGTGGTGACAGAGGCTGTGATGTTGTGGCTTCCTGTGCTAATGAGCAACTAAATAAACTTTAAAACACTTAAAACTCTATTACACAACTCCTCAGTGTTTCAGCATCACAGTCAAGTGATTTCAATGTTTAAAAGATAAATAAAGCCTTATTACATTCAAACCACTCTGTTGTTGTTTGGTTATTTGCCTGAATTCTGGCTGGGTATAGTTGACTTGACTGCTAGTCTCTAATTCCACTTCCTGACAAACACCTTTGACCTTTGACCTGGTAAACACCATAAAACAAGGCCTCAATGAAGTGGTGTATCTGTGGTTTCAGCTGCTGTCTGTCTGAGCAGTCCTAACCGACTTTACACCACTTATACCACTGAAGATACAACTAATGACCAATCATTTTAAAGTAGAAATCAGACTCACATAGCTGCTCCAAAGAAGCCATGCAGGCAGCGGAAATGGGCTGCAGCCTTCAGCAGTCGTACAACGCCGTCTTTACTTTATCAAAAACGAAAGTGGAGGAAAACAACATTTCTGTTTCACTTGGTGAAGAAAATACTGGACTCAGTGTGGAGCGAGAGCGCAGAAACAGAGCTGACCTTTCGTCTTTATGAGGTCATGCAACGCCTGAAGGTTAAAGAGAAACTGGGTCACATTTTCACTGCTCCAGAGGTCGACTGTGGGCCACGCAAATGTCTCAACTGTGTTCCTCTGCACATTGTCCATGCTTTCTGCTGCTGTGTGTTTCAGTTGATTCAACAAATAAAACCACACAATTCTTTCTTCCCTTCTTTCTCCCACCTTCCCTTTCTCATCTCTGTTGTTTCTTACGGGACTCTCTGCTCTCTGAAGCAGTCCGACACACCCGGCGCTACATGGATCCGCCTCTCCATGTCTGACTGTGTGAAATAAATCTCCGGCACATAAATCCTCTGGCTTCCAGCTGCCTGTTTTCTGGGTGTAAATGAGATGAAGAGAGAAAATGGAAAGACTTTGATTTCTTATTGATTTTCAAGCTCTATATCTGACTCGGTGGCTGCATGAGCTCCATCCTGCACTGTAATTTGAAACAGCAGATAGGCTCACTGCACACGCTTAAAGCCGTGTGACACAGGCACAGACACTGAGACCTTCTTTGTTTAAAGTCCGGACAGTTTGGGATTGTGGTACTGTGAAAGGAGCCAGGTGGCTACGACATCACGTCACATACCAGTGGATTAATTCCAACAAATTCAGCATGAAGGATCCGAAATATGATGAAAATACGGAAACGAGAATAATAAATTTACAGTTAAAACCTTTCGGTTGTGAGAATGTTTTTAAAAAACACACACACACAGAGGAGCATCACAACAGTTAGTAACTGGTCTACAGTTCAAAAACCCCATGAAAATGAAATGTGAAAGCCACCTTGTGCTTATATCAGCAAACACTTATTGTATTTTAATTTAAGTTTTAATGTTCTGAATGATGTTTCAAACTCCAAATAAATAAAGTATTTTCATTTATTTCTTTTAATTTTAAATCGAAGCATCTGATCACAAGATGTGTGTTTCCAGGGTGAAAACACACTGCGGCCCACAGATAAAGAGAAATGAAAAACACATTAAATACTTCTCGGTGTGTGTGTTCTGGTTATTTATCGACAACTGTAATACAAGTATTTCCATTTGTGTGACAGTGAATTTTACACCTTCACTAGAAAGTACCTGCATTAAATAAACCTGTTTTATAATCACAAGAGAGTTTTAGATAGCATCACATTCATTTATATTATTAATTAGGCTTTATTTGTTTATTACTCATGTCATGTAAAAAAAGAAAAATAACTTTTAATCAAACAAGTGTCATTAGTTTTCTTCTCTTTGGTTTTGTCAAGGCAGCAAGCTCTCAGCACGAAAGCAGATGAAGGTAGGGAGCTGCACCTTCTAACAGTTGAGTCGATTTTCTATCCATGTGTTCAGTGATAACGTGAAGAAATATCCAGACCAGAGCAGCGGGACGTGTTAAGGAATATATTTTAAATTCAACCACTGCACACACTGTCCTCATCGAGAACTGAGGAAAGGGACACACACATTTTTGAACAAAACCAGAGGTAACTGCTCATTAACCTCTGGACAGCAGATCCGTTGTACCTGTATACAATATTACAATTTCTCAGACAATCTTTAAGTACTTCAAAAACACACGATGGCTAATTTTCTTCCAACCAGACAGCAAAACACATTTTTCTCTTGAAAGAACCGTAACAGCAACACATATCCAGTATAATGTCTGTGAATGCTGCATTTGTGTGATGCTTGATTTTTACAAGAATTTTCCTCCTGTGTATCCGAGTGAACAGATGTAATTACTGTACCGTGAGTATCTGCACTCGTTACTTCTAGCCATGGTATTTAAAGACGTCTTCAATGACCCTCGGTTGTGTGTTAAAGGCTGAGGTCTCGATATTTTCACCGCTCACGTCACGTTTCCAGACTCCCGCG
>NC_137647.1:22423179-22443179 GCF_963383615.2 Lipophrys pholis | reverse complement strand
CAAAGCGGCCCCCGCGCTGCCGTTTAGAACCATATGGGACAGCCCGAAGGATGAAGTGTACAGTGGAGAGGAGGAGGAGGAGGATGAAGAAGGTAATGGGACCCTACCGC
Source organism: Lipophrys pholis (assembly GCF_963383615.2). NCBI lineage: Eukaryota > Metazoa > Chordata > Actinopteri > Blenniiformes > Blenniidae > Lipophrys > Lipophrys pholis. The sequence goes on along the minus strand of NC_137647.1, from coordinate 22,443,069 downwards.
TGGAGGCATGGTCGTGATGATATCCAAGGGGGCACGAAGAGGAAGACGCGGCTGGAGAAGCGGAGGAAGTCGGAGAGGGAGAAGTAGGAGAGTCTGCCAGGATGAGAGCGGGGTAGCTCGCAGCAGCTTGTTGGTATTTAGAAAACAGCGCGTTGGCGAAGTACAGCGAGCTCATAATTTGACGCCGATGATTTGTAGACCCGGGTTGGTTTAATGTCGACCTTTTACGAGGCGCCGTGAGTTATTGGCTGGATATGACTATCTAGATTTACGCAAAAAAAAAGTCACCCACCCCACACACTTCTTCTCGCCCTTCTTTCCAATTGCCTCGTCGACCACGTGACAGACTCGTCCATGTGATATTAAAATGCCCAATGGTCGACGGGGTTTCCCCACGGATGCAATATTATGATGGCAAAATTAGCTGCGACAAAAAAGGAGTGACCGCTGCAACACACAACAAATAAAAACATTTACATAACGCAGTCAATAAGCAGCAGCTCGGAACGTGTTCAGCAATAAACAAAACAACTGAGGCTGACAAATATCCAGCTCCAACTTTAATCTTTACTGTCCCGCTTAGAGCCTGTGAAGCAGGAGAAGTCGTGCGTAAAAGGCGGAAAAGTCCATTAGATGTGATATCGATTGGACTTGGAATTGAATAACGCACGTGTGCAAATCTGCCGACAGGGCCACGAGAAGAAATGGATTTCTTATCCCGACACGTACTTTGCAGAGACCACACCTGCAGCATGGAGGGTCTCACGTAAACAGACAGGCAGAGTGATGGCTGTGAGCATTACAGAGCGTCAGGGACGTTTATACAGTCAAATGTGTCACTTTGAAAACGACTCTGTAATAACACGCTCGATGAAATATTACACCCAAGAGAGGTTTCACTTCCCTTTAATTCAACTAATAATCAAAACAAAAAAAGAGTTACGGGTTCATATTGCCTGGCATCCTACATGCCACGCGCTGGGAGGTATTGGAGCTATAAAACAAATAAATAAAAAAAACACATCCAGAAAGTTAAGTGGGTATTAAAAGTAGCAGAGAATTTGTGTTTTTGTTGAACAAACATGTTTCTCAAGAAATGAAAATCCAGAGAGACTAAAACAAATACATCCAAATAAAATAGACTTTAACAACCTTATTGGTCTGGCTCGGATCTCTGACTTCCTCAATGCAGAGCAGACTCACCTGTACGAGACCACGTCCTTCAAACTGTTGACCTTTCAGCACACAGCGCTGAGTGTAGCTGGATAACATCTCTTGCTGTAATGTTTAACTTGCCCGACAGGACTTAACCCGAAAACAAGCGGGATAACTCAAATATGAACAAGAACATGGTTGTTTGTTCCATCCACATTCATTGGATTTATTTTGTGAGCCTTTTGTTTGTAGTCTGACCTCATCTTTGCTGCTGAGATACACGAACAATGAGCAGATCTTTATGCGTAAAGCACCATGTGGCCGTGTTGGCTCCAAGCTTCAAAACCAATGAAAATAATGACTGCATAATTTCCTATAATCTGAAAAGAGTCAACGAGCAGAGAGGTGATGTTGCCTCGCAGTTTGACAAAACAAGTGAGCTCGTTGTGATTCCATTGTTGTGTATTTGTTGCTGGCGAGTCCAATGAGCCCTCAGATCACTGCCGAGAACAATTTGACTTAAGTCATCCATGATCATAGTTTCCTTCAGTTGTACACAGGTCAGTGGTGGTAAAATGGGACTGTATGTTACAACACACAAGTAAACATTATACAAAGAAATCTTAGAAATAAAGCCTATTTTTTCACCATTAAAACGAAGACAGAAGGTGAGACAAACAACGTAGAAAACTGCACTTCTGCCCGTAGTTCAAAATTCAAAAGCTCTAAATTTACAGTTTTAATTAGTCATTGTTGGAATTTTCTTACATTTCATTCCAAAATCACTTGGGACTTTGCATTAAAAACATTTTTCATGGCCTTACTCATGTAATGCAATCCTGTGTTATAACGCAGTTTTCATCCTTTACATGGTGTCAGTTTTACAATTAAATGATAAATTATCTGGAACTACAATGCAGACAGTAGCTATGGTTCCAGTGCTCATTTGTTGTATAAGACTCATGTGACAGAGAAGGTACTGTATGTTTTTTGATGTCGTGCAAAACAGTAATTCTGGCCCGAAGGTTGGTTCCAATCACGTGCACTATCAATCATTCGGAATCCTTCAGCCTTTTTAAATCAAGATCCATTTTAAAGGGGCAGAATTTGCCATATCACTTTCATTTTGTCCACAAAATATGTGGTGATTTGAACAAAAGTAAACCAGAACCTGTCACAGAATTTGTAACAAACCCGAATGAAACGAATGATACTGAAGAATGTATAGGTATACAAACCAAGAGCAGCAACGCGAGATCCATGACATCCATGACAGGCTTAATCTTCTCCTGATTTGATACTGACCACTGCATACTTTGCAAGATACGCAAAATATGGCACCGCAGTAGTGCACAACCTCTTATTTTATTGATGACTTTACTCAAGCCTGCAGGAGCTTGCACGCCTTATTCTGAGTTTGTCCAACAGAGATGGTTGAATTCCCATCGCAGTACACGAAACCAACTCGACAAATCGGTTTCCCAATCAACGCCTGGAAACACGATCGGTTAAATATTTAACAACTTTGGCAAAAAAGTTGGACTGACGGACGCATCCGTATACAAGCCAATGCGTAAATATCCACACTCCGTGTGTTTGATCTGGCCATATGGAAACAATCCGACCTCAAGTCGTCATCGTGATTATGATGGAAGGCAGTGTAATGGCGAGTATAGAGCCTGTAATAATGTAAGTGGAGGTGGAGGACCGGGTCATAAATAAAGTCATGTTTGAATAGGATGTGGACTCTCTCTCTCTCTCTCTCTCTCTCTCTCTCTCTCTCTCTCTCTCTCTCTCTCTCTCTCTCTCTGGATGTGTGTGTGTGTGTGTGTGTGTGTGTGTGTGTGTGTGTGTGTGTGTGTGTGTGTGTGTGTGTGTGTGTGTGTGTGTGTGTGTGTGTGTGTGTGTGTAGGGATGTTTAAGAGGAGGTTTCCGAGAGTCGAGCCTTGGATGTTTGGCCTTGTGAACTGATCGGGTTTAGCAGTCTGGATGCTGACAGAGCGCACATGAGGGGAAGACGAGACATGGAAAGAGAGAGAATACAGACATATATATTATGAAACATTGCACAAGTTCAGTTAATTGTTTGAGTCGCCTCTTAAGAAGAATTTGCGTTCGCTATAGTGTCATTTTTAGATGAATAAAAATATAAAGGCCTCAAATGTTCACCCATCAACATCATAAGCACTGATCAGTACGTGTGACACCATCTCTTCATGAAGGATTCTGGTAGCAGGTGGGTTATAACTGGCAGCAAGAGAACATTCTGTCCTCAACTCTGTAGAGTCCGAATCAATAAAAAAAGACATCCAAGGGGGGAAAGGTGGTAGAAGTTCACAGGTTTTGATAGAAAGTTTGGAGAACACGCCCATCGCAGTTTGTTGCGCAGTAAAGCGGACATTGGTGGTCATAATGTTGTGGCGTGTAAGATGTGTGCGTGTGTTTGTATGTATGTCAGAGGACCTCAGGTTAAAAAATGATCATGAGATGAGTGTGTTCATGTTAAATCAAATCAAATGCAGGACGACGTGTTTTTCTCAATTTTTTTTATATTTTTTATTTTTATGAATGTTTCTCTTTTTATCTGCACTGTGCGCATGCTTTTTACCCCAAAAAAGAGAAAAAGGAAGACAACATAAAACAAACACCATCGATCAATAACGAACTAAAACGACAATTAGAGTGTGTAAAAAAGTGACCCGACTTACTAAAACGGCATAAATAGGCAGTTTCATGTTGTTGGAAATTTCATTAATTGCTACGTCATCATCATAATCATCGTCATCATCATCATCGTCATCATCAATCATTGCCATAACAACAACAACATAGAAGTGAGAAGTACAGTAAAAAGTGCACCATCATCATTTTAACTTAAAAACTATACAGCTGCCAAAGATAAAATTGTTAATGATAAACTTCTAACAATATAGAAATGTTTCCACGATAATTGTTCCACAAAGAAAGGAAGCTATCATTTTCTTTTTTAATTTTTTTCTTTTTTTTATGTTTGTTTTGTTTTTCACACTAGTAGACTATGTTGTTTGCTTGAGTTGGATTGATTCACCCCCTCCCACGTCAATTTGATTATTTGTTCCCTCTTTTCTTCATGAATTGCTCTTTTTTTTCAGTCTGCAGCCAGAGGCAAGAGGCCACTCTGTGTCAGTCCGGCTCTTTTCCCATCCAGAAGAGACAGCTCCAGTCCGATGGCCTCAGTCAGGACAGACCCCCACCCCTACCCCCACCCCCCACCCTCCATCCATCACCCCTTTACACCTCTTCCATCCACCTTTTCAAACACCTTTAAATCTGCTTATGGGTCTTCTCGCAGCAATCTTCGTTTACGGAGGCCTGTGACCCAGCGGTGCCTGCCACCACCACCGACCCTCCTCCACCTGCTCCTCCTCCGCCTCCTCCTCCACCTCCCTCCCCGGAGCTGCCACTCCCGCCGCTCTCCCTCAGCTCCTTCTCCCGCCGCTCGCGCTCCACCGCCTCCTGCTCGCTCTTGCTGCTGGGGAACTTGTCCTTGTTGTTCTCCTTCTTCCACTTCATCCTCCGGTTCTGGAACCAGATCTTCACCTGCCGCTCCGTCAGCGCCAGCGCATGCGATACCTCGATGCGGCGCTTGCGCGTCAGGTAGGGGTTGAAGAGGAACTCCTTCTCCAGCTCCAGAGTCTGGTAGCGGCTGTAGGTCTGCCGGCCGCGTCTCCTGCCCGCAGCTACTGGGGGGAAGAGGAGGGAGAGGGGGGAGGAAGGGGGAAACACAGGCGGGGGGGGGGGGGGGGGGTTATTAGAGACGAAATTCCTATTTGGTCACTGGTCATTAGTTTATCTCCGTCTTTCATATGAACCCCCGAAACCCAGTAAACCTCAACATGAGAGTGGACACATATGAATAATATGTTATCAAAGGTCAAGGAGGAATTACCTTTTTTTATTTATTTTTTTTAGTTTATATTACAACTCTAAACCCTTATTAAATGGACGAAACTAAACTTTGTCCTTTCGAAACCACACAAATCTCTTTGCATCATGCGTAAAGGAAGATAAAGTGTACCTATATGATAACTAGGAATATTGGCTCACGTCATACAGCAGTAATAATAATCGTCATGCTGTGGGTATTTTGTGAGAATATTGAACATGAATCGGGAATATATTGCTCTTCTAAATCTGCCCCAGTTCTCAATGCAATCTGCTCCTCTTTGAGTCATGTAGTTGCTGTTTTTTTCTGTCCTTTTGAATTAGACCTTCTTTCTGTGCCCCCCCCCCCCCCCCCCCCCCCCCCCGCTCAAGCCAGTCACGTTATCTGTCCTTTGGTGTAACGGTCTGATAAAAACGCAATACTGCAATATTCTTTGTCTTAATTCCAAGAAAATGAATAATTTTTTTTATGAAATTTGCATTGCAAATGGACAAACTGGTATTAAAACCACTGAGTGTGGTTCAATTTAAATAGTGTCTCTGTAGCAAATAAAGAAAACCGTTATCCTTAAAACACACACTTACAATAAACTACCATAATGTGTCAATGTCATGAATTACCGCTAAAATGCAACTAATGCAAAGAAATCATGAGATGCTCACGTGTATTTACAGACGCACCATAAATAGGAACACGCGCACACACAGCCGTTTGTTACACTGACATTCACTTCGTGGAGACTCGCGCTGATAAATAGAACTAGTCCTGCTAATTACCTGAACCTGCCTACATCGTGATTACAGCCACTTGTTCAGGACCTCACAATGTGATTGTGTAAACACATTTAGTTCCCACAGCATCAATAAGAGCCGGAGCATGCACACGCTTCATTCAAGATGAAAAAAAAAACAAAAAACAGAGTCCTTCTGTCAGACGCTCCAACGCGCCTCAACAATCACTGGACACGCACTTAGAGACGCGCACATGAATATTTGATTTGTTAACTCTTTTATTAGGAGAAATTATTCAAGGCAGAAGAGATTAAAGGCAAAAAAAATGCCTTCAATTAGAAACGGAACAGCCTTTCACATCCTTTACCGGCTTGCAAGGCTCTTCGTCTCTGTTCCCTCACAAACGCAAGCAGAGATCGAAAATTCAACAAAGGTTCTGAATGACACGCACATTAATTTTCAACCATACTAATAATATAAATGAACAAAATATAATTCTCCTCGGCCACAATATGTTTCTCCACAAAAATGTCAATTCCCCCGCTCGTCATAAACCAGAAAATGTTTCAGACTAAAGAGGGTGAATATAAAAGTGAAATCTAACAGCAGACTCTCCGGACATTTGTGATTATATTTCCATAAAACTGTTTGTCTTTCTTCTTGATTGTGGTGCCATAAAAAGCGGCGCTGCTGCGCCATGGAAAATAAATTTGCCAGCGATCATAAAAAGCTTTGAAGTAGAAACTGCTGCTTCTAAATCACTGATCTGAAAGAAAATTCAGATTTTACAAGAGCAGAGTTGATTTGTTGTAAACACCCAAAAGAAAGAGAAGGAATACTGCGAAGGAAAGACATCGCAACCTTGCTCGGACTTGAATGCTGTGGAGCAGAGGAATAATAGACTGTGGAGCTTCATTGGAAGTATTAGTGTTTGCAGACGGCGAACACACACGAAAACACACTCTGTCTCCAGGATGGTACCGTTTCAGGATGAAATTAAAGGGCAATGACTCGGTGGAAGAGCATTTGTCCTCATAATCACAGAGAACTCCTGTACTGCCTTATTATATTAGGCTATATTATATTTTACAGCCTGTAGATAAAGGATGGAAACGTCTTCAACCCACATTATATAAGTGTATCTCCAGCAAACCAAGTCTGGCAGGTTAAAAAAAAAGAAAAAAAAAAAAGTAGAATGACTGTCATGGTCTTTTTTTAATTTCCAGAGAGAGTCCGTGTGTGGGCGCAGAGCCGCTTTTTATGGACAAATGTACAGCAGCAGAAGACAAGAGAGCCTTTATGGAAATGCACGAACTTGTAAGTGATGTAGATGTCTTGTATGTGTTATCTGTCACCGGGCTGGCGCCGTGATTTCGTGCTATAGGGGCTGGAGGGAAGTGGGCGCCACATTCACTGCTGTCACTAGGCATGAATTACGGGAAATGAGAAACACTTTCCAAGATAAAATAACAGCTCGGACTCTTTGATCCGAAAGATTTTACTTTTTTTTTTTTTTTTGCCACGGAAGAACATGCACGGGGAATTTAACCTCCAACCTCGGTGAGGTGCGCGGAGCGAGTGGAGATATATTCAGATTTTCTCTGGCAGTTATCATCTATTTTGCATATTGCAGAGAAATAAACACAAAACAGGTGTGAGATTATGAAACATTTTAAGACCTATTGCGTTTCAAACCTTTACAAAGCCAATTAGATAAGAGCTAAACAAATGCGCGGCAGTTGACATTTGGAGGAGGGTGAAGAGAGGTATTCACAGGACTGCAGATGCCCCGGCAAAAAGAACCAATGCCATTACAGACGTGCATTCATTCTGCGGCTTAATCACATTTCTGTTCTGTTCTTTTTTTCATCTCTAAGGTCGCACAGAGAAATCATTTATCAACCACTGGGCTAAAGTCGTAAAACTGACTCATATTCAGCGGCGTGGAGTCAAACTTGGAGATATTAAAAGTGCTGCTTAAGGCCCCAGACGTATTTCCAACCGGTAGCAAGTCTTTTCTGTCAGGAGATTGTAACATAAAAGGTGCGGGGGTGTATATAACGCATATGATGAGATGGGTGCCCCCTCGTTAAAGGGAAATTTCCAAGGTAAACGTGGAGTTATAACAAGCCTCCGCACTCCCTCCTTCCGCTTTACGCTCAAAAATGTTTTTGTTTTATTTGTCTAACACTAAATCGTTTCACTTTGAAGCGATAATACGCCAACAAACTGTCTCGAACTGTTTGAAACCGGAGCTTGGATCTTGTAACGGTGCAGGAGCTTACATGGCTCGACGTCCCCCCCCCCCCCCCCCCCCCCCCCCCCCCCCCCCCGTTCTTGCCCCCACTCGTCCGCACACAAAGCAGCCGGCACGCCGTTAAACTCAAGAATACTGCAAGATAACTGTTAATCATCACTAATCATTATCATCACGTTTAGAGAAAACCGAGACTGGGTATGTCCTTCTCAAATTCACATTTACTGAAGCTGGGGATGATTCGAGTCCCCCCCCCCCCCCCCCCCCCCCCCCCCCACCTCCCTCCAAAAAAACGTTAGAGAAAATATATACTGTACATAGCCTACATTAAAAAAGGGGTTCAAACATACAGACGATGACTTATAAGCAGAGTGAAGAGAAATGGAAAGGTTCGTAAAACTGCGAATCAGCTGCTAACATTACTACTGTCTTGTCGGTATGTTAAAGGATGAAATGGGGAGTTGCTGAGGATCATAGAACTGTGTTTCTTTTTCTAACTGCGGTTTTTTTTTTTTTTACTGCACATAGCCACAAAAAGTCCTGTACCGGCCATTATCATCACTTCAAACATATAACCGAGAACATAAGCCATAAAATAAACTCTCTCTCTCTCTCTCTCTCTCTCTCTCTCTCTCTCTCTCTCTCTCTCTCTCTCTCTCTCTCTCTCTCTCTCTCTCTCTCTCTCTCTCTCTCTCTATCTATCTATCTCTCTCTCTCTCTCAACAGATACAAAACACTTTTTTTTGCATAATCTCACTTATTGTGGTTTTGTTATCAAACCCACCCAAATTAGTGATAGATATTTTTACTCTCTTGTGATTTATTATTTCTTTCTAATAATTCAACCGACAGTGCTTGTTCATTCGCGCGGACACACACACACACACACACACACACACACACACACACACACACACACACACACACACACACACACACACACACACACACACACACACACACACACACACACACACACACACACACACACACACACACACGTCGTACAGTCTTCTGGAGAATGATTTGGATATTTCAGTGAGCGGCTCAGTCAGCTTGAAGAGTTAGTGGATCACACACGATGCGAAGGAGCGAGTAATACTTTCCTTCTTCCGCACATAGATGTACTTCCTGGCCGCCTTAACCGTGCTGAGACCCGGCTACCGAGTTACAAGTAATCCCCCAGACCACAGCCAAGTCGTAAAAGAAAAATAAAAAAGGAGCAGTGCAAGTTTACTCGGGGTCAGAGCTCCATGTCTCAGGTTTAGTGTGTGTGTGCGTGTCTTCGTGAGCTTCCTGCAGGAGTTTGTCATGTGAAGTGCCTCTTCCCCCAACACCACCATCTCCTGTCCATTCTGCGATTCCCTTTCTCCTATCCTTTATCCCGTTCTCTCTGTATATGGCGGGGTAATTAAACAATAAAGTCATTGACAAGTTTTGGTGCTGCCAATAAAACCATAAATGTGCTTTTGTCTCACGCTTTTAACGCAGGGACCTCGGATTGCCTTCCCAATAAAAAGCTGCTTTTAAAGCCACTTTTCCAACTTTTCACCCGCGGTGTGACTACACGTTTCACCCTGCTTTTTGCAGAGCAGCAGCTTTGCGCTCACTCACCTTGTAGAAACGGAGATAACAGCACGCTTTCAACGACTCAAAGAAGAAGGTAGAAAGAAAACAAGCCCCGGGGTGGAGAGTCTCCTCACCTTGCGGCCTCATCCAGGGAAACAGCTGCGTCGGCGATGGGCTCTGCTCGGTGCCTTCCGCGTCCTCGCCGCCGAGTCCGGGCGCGCCTCCCAGCTTACAGTCGCTGTACTGGACCAGATCCGCGTCCTGGGCGCCGAAAAGCGTCTGCCGTTGCAGGGCGTCGTATCCGTAGAAATTCCCCGGCTCGCCGTGGCATGTGACCGCGCAGGGGCTCTGCTGGTACGGGTTGCTGGGCAGCGTGGAGGCGCTGTGGTGGTAAAAGTCCTGGATCTGCGGAGCGTGCTGGAAGGTGGCGCCGGAGCCGGGGCCGTACACCACGGTGGGCCGGCTGCCGGCCAGGTCCTGCGCGAAACCGCACTCGTAGTAGTTTGGGCGTAACGAGTCTCCACTTTTATATTTGGAGAAGAGCGAGTTGACGAAATATGAACTCATCGTTGTGTGTTTCAGTTTGTGTTGGTGGCGGCAGAGTTGTGCTGGACGAAGCGGCCGCTGCCGGCTCGTGTTTTCTTATTTTGCTGCTTCTGTCGCGCGCTTCTAGGCAGGAGACACACACGCACACTGACCCACACTCTCGCACACACACACACAGACGGAGGGGAGGGAGAAAGTGAGGCAGGTCTGCCGCCGGTGTCGGTGACCGTTGTTGTGGTGTTTCCCCCCCTCACGGCCACCACAGAAGAGCCGGTTGCGGTGTGAATAACGGTGATTGTAGCCGACCAGAGCGGTAACAGCCACAGCGACAACCACTGGGAGAAGAATCACAATAATCACACCAATTCCATAAAATCTCCAGCGAGGAAAAAGAAGAAGAAAAAGAAGAAGAAGAGGAAGAAGCAGAGGAGGAAGGGCTCGTGCGCATCACAATTCCGGTGTTAGCGCTGTAAGCGGGAGCCCTGTCGCGCTCTCAAACGGGTTTTCCGTGATTTACTCCTCTGCAAATGAGTTGTTTCATATTTTTTCTCTCTCTCTTTCTCTCCCTCTCCCCTCTCTCTCTCTCTCCTCTCTCTCTCGCTCGCTCAATCTCCCTCTCTTTCTTTCTCCTGGCCTCAGTGTGTGTGTGTGTGTGTGTGTGTGTGTGTGTGTGTGTGTGTGTGTGTGTGTGTGTGTGTGTGTGTGTGTGTGTGTATGTGTATGTGTGTGTCGGTTTCAGGGATAATTTGCATCTATTATCAGCTCTTCATCCCATTGGCTTTTGCGCGCACGTAGAGGGACGTGCACGGGCGCGCGCAGACACTAACACATGCGCATACACACATACACACGCGCGGTCTGTTGACGATGGTCTCCTCGAGGAGCTGTCCGCACGTCCGTGGTGATGCAAAAAAGGGAGTGAGGCGGTGTAGAAAGAGGGGTGAAGAAGGAAAAGAAGAAAAAGAGTGTGGAGTGGAATAGGTGCTGCATTTACGCGGAGGAGGGGGAGTGTGTATGTGTGTGTGTCAAAGAGGTGCCGTTTTGCATCTGATCAAGCGCACCCACACACGCACGCACACACACACTCACGCACAAACACAAACCTATTCTCCAAGCCAACATCCCAAAGAAGAAAGGATCTTTCCGCCTTTGAATCGGGGTAGATGTTGGCCGGTAATGGCTGTGTTTCGATGCATCTTTGAAAACATGTATTCATTAATTGCCCCCCTCTCATTTCTGCCTTTTAAAACGGAGTGATTGGTGTCGGTGGCAATAAGGATCGAGGCCCGAAAATGTCAAAGAGAGAGAGACATTCACACACGCTGAGAAGGAGAGAGAGGGAGATGAGAGTGTGGAGGGGGGCAGTAGCTTCCTAATTGGTATCGGTTTTAACAACTAACTCGCCTATAAATGTAATTGACGTTTTAAAAACAAGTTGTTGGAGCCTTTTCTAGTCTTCATTTCCATCCTCTCGCGGCCGCTGCTGGTCAGGAAATAAACGAGCTCGGAAGCATGCTCTCTGATCGTCGTATACTTTTATAAATGTGATCTCCATAAACATGCAAAAATGAGAAGCAGGAAGGGTAATAGGCTCGGAGAAAGTGGCTGTAAACGCTTTAACAAACTATAAAGTGGAGGGGGCAGTGTTTGCTTGTTTACGTCTTTCCAGCATACAAGCAGAGAAAGAGGGGGTGGACTCCTCTCGGCTCCTAAACCATTCAACCTGCTCAGTATTTAATTGTCATTTTTTGTGCCTATTTTGTTTTTACACGAAGCTGTGGGCCTTCCTGTTCGGGTGTGAGCCGAGCTACTTGGAGCATTTATTGAACGAGAGATGAGTTGTGGCAAGGTTGACTTCGGCCTCCTCGATCAGCCGGGCCCCATAAAAAGAAAGATACTCTAAAAGCGCAGGGATTATGGTTAAAAGAAGAAAAAAAAAGAGGCTCGCTGCTTTATTCAACTGTGATAGAGATCCCAATTCAATACAATTTAGTAGAGGAGTGAATAATCAAACCCACAGATGATGTTAATCATCTTATCATAAGAAAGTTTCTTCAATCATTTTCAGCCGAGCGTTGTCGTTCCTCAAATAGCCCCAATCAAGGCCAGATTATAATTACGTCAAATTAAGTAACACCAAACCACTTTCCAATTTATCCCCCAGAATATAATCCTACTAAAACACTTAATATCGTCTAGCACAATAAAGACTTTGATGACGAGTCTTTGTTGCCTTGCATGTAAGAGGAAAATGTCTCTTTTTTGTGATCCACACCCGGAACGTGAAGAAGAAGTACAGGAACCATGCAAGCTACGTTAAAGGGTAATTCCTGGAAAACTCACAAGAAAAAGACAATTAATTACCTTCAGAATCCTAAAAAGTTCAATAAGGACCGTGAACATCCACCACATGAGACTGGAGCCGTAAGAAAGACCAAAGCTCTGGATGTCAGTATGGACATCCAGTTACTACTGAATGCGTCTTTACGCGGCATGTCCTGCAACGTTTTCAGGTTTTTCGTGGTAGATGACTGATTTAAGATTGCAGTTGAATGCATTGCTCTGCTTGTAGATTTTAAACCCTTCAAGTATAAACATGCAACCCTCCCAGCCTCTCCCAATCAACACAGCTCTGCATGTTAGACAGACAACAAGGGAAATAGCGCAAGGTGTGTGCGTGCTTGGTGTGAATTTTGTACCGGTAAAAATAAACATTTCCTGGCCGGTCTATACGTATCCTGCATGCCTATGGGTTATTATTTTCCAAGGTCTCAACCCTTCCTCTTTCTCGGCTGTATGTGATGTGTGAAGATCTGCTGGCTCGAGATGACATTACGTTCTGAGCCGAAGTAAAACAAACATGATCAAATCACTTCACTTCATCGTGAAAATACCAATTTTAATACAGTGGAAAGAGGAACGGATGGAGTTTTACGCCCTTAAAAGGGACAGTGAAAGTGCCTTTTTTCAACACAGCTTCAGGCAAAGGCCGGTGTCATTGGTGGAGCAAGATCGCCATCAAGCGGCGGCTGGAGTAAAGGCCACAGGGGGAGGGGGTGGAGGAGTGAAGCCCGGCCTGTAATGCGGCTTTATGGTTCTATTAAATCCGCACATAAAGCTAAATAAGCTCCTTTAAACTCAAACTGCACGTTGTAATTTGAAGCCCAATGGAAGGGCCAATTTGGGATTCAATGGAGAAAAAAAAGTAAACCTGAAATGAAAAAAAGACTTTTTGTGTGGAAATAAAGATAACGAAGAAATCAGTGCACACATGTGATATCTTAAGTACAATTTGGCCATAAATTACCACTACTACTCTCCTAAAAACTGTTCAAAACAAGGCAAATAATGTGTTAAATTGAGTATTAGTAATCTTGAGATTGAAGCATCAGTATTGAAAGATCAGCTGAAATGTGTCTCACGTAAGAAAAAGCTACTCGAGCTGCTCTGAATCACCGACATTTAACTTTTCACGTTACTTGTTTAACCTAAATCAGTGTTTTTTCCATCTTTATGCACAGAAGTAAACCTCATCGAGAAAGCGCTGATCGTTGTCCATTTATAAATGTAAAGTTTTATAGTTTCATGTGCAATTTGGTATTATGAAATAACGATTCTTCTTGGTATGTATGTGTTTGGTTGTGTTTAGTAGCACAGTAACAAAGAGAGACACATTTTTATACCATGTTTTATTCATACTACAGGAATTTCTAATTATTGTGAGTTAATAGCGACTCGGTTATGAGACGCCTTTCATAGAAATACAGAAATTTCAATTAATGATTACATCAATATTACTTCCTTTTTTAAATATCTTGAGTTATTTTTTAATAGGTTTTATATTGTCTTTGGCTTCATTTTGCTATTGATCGAAGCTGTGAATATTATCTCAAGTAAATATAAACGTGTTGACTCTGAAGTCCAGTGCAGCTCGGACAAAACCCTTTTATTACCGCAGCAGATCGTTACTTTTATGTTGAAGGAACCCGGCATGTGTGTGTGTGTGTGTCTGTACGTGTGAGAGTGTGTGTGAGGGTGTGTAAGTGCAGGCGGTACATTACGGGCTGTAAACAGACTGTAAAAAAGCCGTTGTTGTCATTATCTGAAGAGACGTCTGCGGCCCACATTCTCACTTTCTCCTGACAGCACCGAGGAAAAGGACAAATACTGAAACACTGTCGGAGCAGAATCACATATTAATACGTGTGTTTTGATTACAGATTAAAGAAAAACGAAAAGAAAGGTTGGAGGCGGATCCTGAACACCCCCAACACTCTAGCTGTGCAGCCGGAAAGGAAGCCTGAGAGCCGGCCACACCGGCTTTGGGGGCCTCCAGTGTGTGTGTGTGTGTGTGTGTGTGCGTGTGTGTGTGTGTGTGTGTGTGTGTGTGTGTGTGTGTGTGTGTGTGTGTGTGTGTGTGTGTGTGTGTGTGTGTGTGTGTGTGTGTGTGTCTGTGTGATTTCGGGAGTTTATGGCTCTGGTTGTGAGGATGCACTGAAAGACAAAGGGAGGTCGGATAGGAAACAACACACACACACACACACACACACACACACACACACACACACACACACACACACACACACACACACACACACACACACACACAGAAAAACCATAAAACTCCCAAAGCTAAAAAGAAGAGGAGGAGGAAGAGGAGGTGATGATGGGAGGTGCAGGAAGGAGACTTCCCATCGCTTCCTCGAGCAGTTTTCGGCCTCGGACGCTGCTCTGCCTTCACGTCCGGTCCTCCTCATCACGCGCTGTCTCATCCAACCGTCTCTCCACCTTCTCGCTGCTGGTGCTCCATTCAAAAGCCCCAAATAAATTCACGCACGACTATTTGAAAGTTTTCCTCTAATATTCCCCCCAATCTCTCTCTCTCTCTCTCTCTCTCTCTCTCTCTCTCTCTCTCTCTCTCTCTCTATCTCTCTCTCTCTCTCTCTCTCTCTCTGTGGCTCTTCCTCGTTTGTCTCCTCTCTCTTCTCTCAGCGTGTTTGCTTTACAGCCGTTTAGTTCTTAACCTTCAGAAATTTATACGCTATAAACTTTTATTGCCGTCATATTCTTTTATTGCGCCGCACCACATCGGATCCTCTCTCTCTTTCCCTCTCTCTCCTCCTCCTCTCCCCTGCTTTTCCTTCTTCCTCTTTGCAGTTTTTACGACAGTCGGCGGCGGCTTCTACCAACGCATCCGCTCCAGCATCCCTCATCACGTCCACCTCCACCTCGCCTGTCTCTCTCTCTCTGAGCGTCTCTGCGTCCCAGGAGCGCGCAGCTACATCCTGCTGCTGCTTCTTTCTCAGTTTGATAATAGGAAGTGTGCTACCCAACTGACGTGAGAAAGAAGGAGAAGAAGAGGAGGAGGAGGAGGATGAGGAGGGAGGAAAGCTACTGGAGCTTTATTGGTCCAAAGGGGGAAATATCAGACTTTTTTTCTTCTAAAGCGAAATAAAATAAAACAAATGAAACAAACCCTGACGGTCCTTTCGGACTGGCGAAGTCCACTTGTGGTTTTACAATTACTGAAGAAATAAATGCAGGAATATCCCCATCCGTCCCGAGAAGCAACAAGAAATCAAACCGCTCTGAGTTTCTTCTCTTTTTTTCAAAACTTTTTTTTTTTTTTCCTGTTGACGCAGGGCTGCTGCGAATGCAGATGGATGTGAAACATTTGGAAGAAACGGAGCGATGGGCCGCTTCAGCGGTTGTCTAAGTAATGGGCCAACAGAGGCGAAATCCACGCCAAACAAATAATACGAGGCTGTCGGCAGCAAACGGAAATCTTCATGAGAAATTTCCAGGGAATACAGATTTTCTTATTGACTGCTTTTTGGTTTGTGGTGTGTTTTTTAAATATGTATGTTTACGTACTGGATTTATTGTTCTTCAAAGACAACATGAATTCTTTAATATCAACATTTTTTTTTCACCACCTTGGATATGTTGTAGCCACATAGACTAAAGTATGTTTGAATTAGTTAAAAAAAAAATAAAAATCTAAATATGGACAAGGGTTCATATCATTCAGTATTTGCTTCCTGATTTGTATAGCTATGTTATTTTTATATATTAGTTGATGAATGCATGATTGTAAGTAAGTAAGTAAGTAAGTAAGTCAGAAATTGCAGTCACTCTTTTAAAATATTTTCAGATTATCCATAATTTCAGTGAACAGAACATATTTAAAACACCATAAACGTTAATAAGACAAGTGATTTAAGTATTTGTGTTACTTCTTTATAATGGTAAATGTTACAAAGTCTATTATTATTATTTTCATCAATATAATATTAATAATAATAATAACAATAATAATGATAATAATAATAATAATAATAATAATAATAATAATAATAATAATATTTATTATTATTATTATTACTTCTGGATTATTATTATTATTATTATTATTATTATTATTATTATTATTATTATTATTATTATTATTATTAATAGTAGTAGTAGTAGTAGTAGTAATAGTGAGTAGTAGTGGTAGTAGTAGTAGTAGTATTTACTCTGTAGCTCGTATCATTCCTAGTGTCCACATCAATCATTTTTAGTTTTAATTTTATTTTTTATTTTTTTCAAACTTCCGTTTTTGAAACTGGATCTTGTTCCGCCCTGTCACATGGGCTGTTGTGATCCTGTGTTTGATGTTATTTCTCACACTTCTTTCCGGCGGCTCACAAGCTGCTCTACCATGTGGACGCATTGCTATCATCTCTGCATTTGATGCTCTGATGGAGCGTTTCTTGATCCCAGCTGGAACGTGTGCGCAGCAGCCAGCAGCGCGCAGCAGCTGATGCGATCTGATCCATACAGCCGTCTGTATCAGAGGGGCCATAACTCCCCGTGAGGAAATGTATGCACATGAATGATATTCTGAGCCGCTTGGTGAATTATAGAAGTAAAGCGGCTCATTCAGTTTGTGGCAGTGTGTGAGTGTGCGTGCGTAAAGTGAAGCCCGCTCATTATCTGTGGACTCTGTTTTAATAAGAGAGGATAAAGTGACGACATGGTGGATTGGCCGTGCTCATCTCGGGATGAAATATGATTTCTTGCCAGCAGCAGTGTCTGAAAATATCTCTTAAATGAGGGAGTATAGCTGCTAAATCACAGCACAATGAGCCAATCTGGATTGTTCCACTGAGTGGTTGAGTTCAGCTTGGGTGGAGAGAAGGTGGTGGGTTTGAGTCCACTTCTGTTTGCATATTCTTCTTGTGGATTTGTGGGTTGTTTCACCAGGTTTTCACAGGGAGTGTGTGTCTGTCCAGATTGACTGCTGACCTGTCCAGCTGAAACTTGACCCTTTGTTTGCTGCAGATCCAGCAACAAGACGTTTCAGCTAGAAGCAGCACTATAGTTGGGATCTTGCTTAAAGGTTGATGTATCTCTCAGCAAATGTGTGTCATTGAAAAAGTCCAGACTGAAAGAAGCTGAGTGGTGGTGAACAAACTGCAGCTGACACTCTGAAAATTGTACTTCTGGATTAGTATCTCACTTCCACGAACATCACACTGGCCATGACCCCTCCCGGTATTACTGCATCTTGCTTTAACCTGACCTGTAGTGGTGTTGCTGCCTGCAGCGCTCTGGTCGATTTACTACACCCCGAGCAGGATACAGCAGCTTGCAGTATTCTGCTCCTCTCCCAGGATGGCAGCGGGCTCTGAGGCTGGCTGTGAGGAGGCCATGCAGGGGGGAGAACATGGCTTGCTGGATTTAATGTAGCCCCGACCCTGTTAGACCTCAGAGAAGTATCACAATCATCCGCCGTCAACTTCGCACATGGTTTATGGGGCGTCTTTGTGGGGGCCTGAGCCTAAATCTGCCTGGAGCTCAAGGCCTGGACAGGCTTTGTTGGTGAGGGGTGAAACACACTTATGAGCAAAATGTTTCCACTGGCTTCACGGTCAACAGGGACACGTCCACAACCACACATCTGGAAGCATTATATAGCCTTGAAGCCCAAATAATCAGCATCAGTTACACTTTTGCTCAATTTCATTCCGATATTGGGATTTCAGTGGAAAATATTGTATATGTTCAACCTTTCAGTCTTTGTTCTGTGATCAAAAACTTCATGTATGTAGTTGCTGTAAACCATGTGTGTCACACATTAAATGTAGGCAGATCATCACTGAATGCTTAAACAAAATACATGTTTTCAAATTGCCTCTTACATTCATCAACTGCAGCAACATACAATCCTCAGCTGGATTCTGAGATATAGATGAGAATCAATGCTTCAAGTTAATGTTATCATTTTTGTACTATATTGCTTGACTACAAGCAATCCATGCTGCTGTTGCTTGGGAAAAGATACAAGATATCCACCATCTCCACGCCATCTAAATACATGTGTAGTTTGAAATATCAAGTTTCTAAGGTTCCCAGCTGACTCTTGAAAAGGTCTTCTATCTTTAAAATTCATAGTAACTAAACCAAATGTGTGTGTTTGTAAAAATCGGAAATTAAATCTTATTGTTTCAGTCGATTTTAAGAGAGGATTGTTTTATGTGGCCACATGAATAATTGATGTTCAGAGAAAGAAAATCTTGATTGAACTTAATAAAAACAAACAGAATTGACAGTTTCATGAATATCTGTTACGCTGACAAAATAGAATAGAATTGAATATAATATAATATAATAGAATAGAATAGAATAGAATAGTAATACTTTTTTACAGTAATTCCTGTGGGAATTCTTGTGTCTCCTCACAGAAAGGACACAGCATAAATAGCACAGAAGTTAAAACATAACTTCTGAGTAAAGTTGAATAAATAATATTTGATGTCTTATTGCCACAGAAACGAAGGATCCCCTGTGATTCTGGATCCTCTTTTCTGAGACCATCTCCTCCACACCACTGGGCTTTTGGTCCATTTCCTCGTTGATGGCACCCAGGGATGAAATTCCATGTCTACCTTGGAGGGAAGACCCCCCCCCCCCCCCCCCCCCCCCCCCCGCCCTTCCCCAACCAACCAACCAATTCAAACCTTTTACGTCTTTGTCACAGACACAGTGTGTATGGTTGAAAGTTACTGTAAAGAGCTCTTTTTTATTGATTTATTTATTTATGAAATAGTCACAGTTTATTATTGTGGTTTCATGCTCGCACGTGAGATCCAACCCACTCCGACTTTAACGACTTTATGGGTGGTTTTATCATTGGAGGGGAATCCTTGAAATATGAGCTTCAGGTATTTAGCAACTTCGTTACTTTCAGTTTTGTGTGGAAGCAGCTCTACGTGGTTGTGGTGACTCTGGCGTGAAGCAGCTCTTGTGTTTGTTGGTGTGATCATGGGCGTGCTGTGTGTGCAGCCCAGTCTCCACGATACAGAAACATCTGCTGCAGGACTCCTCGCTGTTCCAGCTCTTTTTATGGCTCCAGCTGACTGTTTGGCCTCTGCTGCACAATGAGCTGTGGATCATTCCGCCTCCCTGATGTCGAGGTCTGTTAGTCAAAGATCGAAACACCGAAAATCCTTGAGAACATTTATAACACCACAACCGCAACTCACCCAATGAAAATTATTATTTGGACATTTTAATAGGGAAAAAGCAGAAGAAAAATCAGAAAAAATTCAGAATTACGAAGAAAAATTCGATAGTTTTAGAGAACAGAATGCAATGTGGTGGAGCTGTGCGGGGGAAACGGATCCACGACCTCAAGTATTTCTGAAATCTTCCGAATGCAG